>NC_134527.1:0-67500 GCF_027942865.1 Odontesthes bonariensis
TCCATATGAAGCAGAGAGGGACCATATGAAGCAGAGAGGGACCATATGAAGCAGAGAGGGACCATATGAAGCAGGGAGGGACCATATGAAGCAGAGGGACCATATGAAGCAGGGAGGGACCATATGAAGCAGAGAGGGACCATATGAAGCAGGAGGGACCATATGAAGCAGGGAGGGACCATATGAAGCAGAGAGGGACCATATGAAGCAGGAGGGACCATATGAAGCAGAGAGGGACCATATGAAGCAGAGAGGGACCATATGAAGCAGGAGGGACCATATGAAGCAGGAGGGACCATATGAAGCAGGAGGGACCATATGAAGCAGAGAGGGACCATATGAAGCAGAGGACCATATGAAGCAGGGAGGGACCATATGAAGCAGGAGGGACCATATGAAGCAGGAGGGACCATATGAAGCAGAGAGGGACCATATGAAGCAGAGAGGGACCATATGAAGCAGAGAGGGACCATATGAAGCAGAGAGGGACCATATGAAGCAGAGAGGGACCATATGAAGCAGAGAGGGACCATATGAAGCAGAGGACCATATGAAGCAGGAGGGACCATATGAAGCAGAGAGGGACCATATGAAGCAGAGAGGGACCATATGAAGCAGAGAGGGACCATATGAAGCAGAGAGGGACCATATGAAGCAGAGAGGGACCATATGAAGCAGGAGGGACCATATGAAGCAGGAGGGACCATATGAAGCAGAGAGGGACCATATGAAGCAGAGAGGGACCATATGAAGCAGAGAGGGACCATATGAAGCAGAGAGGACCATATGAAGCAGAGAGGGACCATATGAAGCAGAGAGGGACCATATGAAGCAGAGAGGGACCATATGAAGCAGGAGGGACCATATGAAGCAGGAGGACCATATGAAGCAGAGAGGGACCATATGAAGCAGAGAGGGACCATATGAAGCAGAGAGGGACCATATGAAGCAGAGAGGGACCATATGAAGCAGAGAGGGACCATATGAAGCAGAGGGACCATATGAAGCAGAGAGGGACCATATGAAGCAGAGAGGGACCATATGAAGCAGAGAGGGACCATATGCAGAGGACCATATGAAGCAGGGACCATATGAAGCAGAGAGGGACCATATGAAGCAGAGAGGGACCATATGAAGCAGAGAGGGACCATATGAAGCAGAGAGGGACCATATGAAGCAGAGAGGGACCATATGAAGCAGAGAGGGACCATATGAAGCAGAGAGGGACCATATGAAGCAGAGAGGGACCATATGAAGCAGAGGGACCATATGAAGCAGAGAGGGACCATATGAAGCAGAGAGGGACCATATGAAGCAGGAGGGACCATATGAAGCAGGAGGGACCATATGAAGCAGAGAGGGACCATATGAAGCAGAGAGGGACCATATGAAGCAGAGAGGGACCATATGAAGCAGAGAGGGACCATATGAAGCAGGAGGGACCATATGAAGCAGGAGGGACCATATGAAGCAGAGAGGGACCATATGAAGCAGAGAGGGACCATATGAAGCAGGAGGGACCATATGAAGCAGAGAGGGACCATATGAAGCAGAGGGACCATATGAAGCAGAGAGGGACCATATGAAGCAGAGGGACCATATGAAGCAGGAGGACCATATGAAGCAGGAGGGACCATATGAAGCAGAGAGGGACCATATGAAGCAGAGAGGACCATATGAAGCAGAGGACCATATGAAGCAGAGAGGGACCATATGAAGCAGAGAGGGACCATATGAAGCAGGGAGGGACCATATGAAGCAGAGAGGGACCATATGAAGCAGGGACCATATGAAGCAGAGAGGGACCATATGAAGCAGAGAGGGACCATATGAAGCAGGAGGGACCATATGAAGCAGAGAGGGACCATATGAAGCAGAGGGACCATATGAAGCAGGAGGGACCATATGAAGCAGAGAGGGACCATATGAAGCAGAGAGGGACCATATGAAGCAGAGACCATATGAAGCAGAGACCATATGAAGCAGGAGGGACCATATGAAGCAGAGAGGGACCATATGAAGCAGAGAGGGACCATATGAAGCAGAGAGGGACCATATGAAGCAGAGACCATATGAAGCAGAGAGGGACCATATGAAGCAGGGAGGGACCATATGAAGCAGAGAGGGACCATATGAAGCAGAGAGGGACCATATGAAGCAGAGGACCATATGAAGCAGGGAGGGACCATATGAAGCAGAGGGACCATATGAAGCAGGAGGGACCATATGAAGCAGGGAGGGACCATATGAAGCAGAGAGGGACCATATGAAGCAGAGGACCATATGAAGCAGAGGACCATATGAAGCAGAGAGGGACCATATGAAGCAGAGAGGGACCATATGAAGCAGAGAGGGACCATATGAAGCAGAGAGGGACCATATGAAGCAGAGAGGGACCATATGAAGCAGGGAGGGACCATATGAAGCAGAGAGGGACCATATGAAGCAGAGAGGGACCATATGAAGCAGAGAGGGACCATATGAAGCAGAGAGGGACCATATGAAGCAGAGAGGGACCATATGAAGCAGAGAGGGACCATATGAAGCAGAGGGACCATATGAAGCAGAGGACCATATGAAGCAGAGAGGGACCATATGAAGCAGAGAGGGACCATATGAAGCAGGGAGGGACCATATGAAGCAGAGAGGGACCATATGAAGCAGGGACCATATGAAGCAGAGAGGGACCATATGAAGCAGAGACCATATGAAGCAGGGAGGGACCATATGAAGCAGAGAGGGACCATATGAAGCAGAGAGGGACCATATGAAGCAGAGGACCATATGAAGCAGAGAGGGACCATATGAAGCAGAGAGGGACCATATGAAGCAGAGGGACCATATGAAGCAGAGAGGGACCATATGAAGCAGAGGGACCATATGAAGCAGAGGAGGGACCATATGAAGCAGAGAGGGACCATATGAAGCAGAGAGGGACCATATGAAGCAGAGGACCATATGAAGCAGGAGGACCATATGAAGCAGAGAGGGACCATATGAAGCAGAGGGACCATATGAAGCAGGAGGGACCATATGAAGCAGAGAGGGACCATATGAAGCAGAGGACCATATGAAGCAGGAGGGACCATATGAAGCAGGAGGGACCATATGAAGCAGAGAGGGACCATATGAAGCAGAGAGGGACCATATGAAGCAGAGAGGGACCATATGAAGCAGAGGGACCATATGAAGCAGAGAGGGACCATATGAAGCAGAGAGGGACCATATGAAGCAGAGAGGGACCATATGAAGCAGAGGACCATATGAAGCAGAGAGGGACCATATGAAGCAGAGAGGGACCATATGAAGCAGAGAGGGACCATATGAAGCAGAGAGGGACCATATGAAGCAGAGAGGGACCATATGAAGCAGAGGGACCATATGAAGCAGAGAGGGACCATATGAAGCAGAGAGGGACCATATGAAGCAGAGAGGGACCATATGAAGCAGAGGGACCATATGAAGCAGAGAGGGACCATATGAAGCAGAGGACCATATGAAGCAGAGAGGGACCATATGAAGCAGAGAGGGACCATATGAAGCAGGAGGGACCATATGAAGCAGAGAGGGACCATATGAAGCAGGGAGGGACCATATGAAGCAGAGACCATATGAAGCAGAGAGGGACCATATGAAGCAGAGGACCATATGAAGCAGAGAGGGACCATATGAAGCAGAGACCATATGAAGCAGAGAGGGACCATATGAAGCAGAGAGGGACCATATGAAGCAGAGAGGGACCATATGAAGCAGAGGGACCATATGAAGCAGGGAGGGACCATATGAAGCAGAGAGGGACCATATGAAGCAGGAGGGACCATATGAAGCAGAGAGGGACCATATGAAGCAGAGACCATATGAAGCAGAGACCATATGAAGCAGAGGACCATATGAAGCAGGGAGGGACCATATGAAGCAGAGAGGACCATATGAAGCAGAGAGGGACCATATGAAGCAGAGAGGGACCATATGAAGCAGAGAGGGACCATATGAAGCAGGAGGGACCATATGAAGCAGGAGGACCATATGAAGCAGGAGGGACCATATGAAGCAGAGGACCATATGAAGCAGAGAGGGACCATATGAAGCAGGAGGACCATATGAAGCAGGAGGGACCATATGAAGCAGAGAGGGACCATATGAAGCAGAGAGGGACCATATGAAGCAGAGGACCATATGAAGCAGGAGGGACCATATGAAGCAGAGAGGGACCATATGAAGCAGAGAGGGACCATATGAAGCAGGAGGACCATATGAAGCAGGGAGGGACCATATGAAGCAGAGGACCATATGAAGCAGGAGGGACCATATGAAGCAGGAGGGACCATATGAAGCAGGAGAGGGACCATATGAAGCAGAGGACCATATGAAGCAGGGACCATATGAAGCAGGGACCATATGAAGCAGAGAGGGACCATATGAAGCAGAGAGGGACCATATGAAGCAGAGAGGGACCATATGAAGCAGAGAGGGACCATATGAAGCAGGAGGGACCATATGAAGCAGAGAGGGACCATATGAAGCAGGGAGGGACCATATGAAGCAGGGAGGGACCATATGAAGCAGAGGACCATATGAAGCAGGGAGGGACCATATGAAGCAGAGACCATATGAAGCAGAGAGGGACCATATGAAGCAGAGAGGGACCATATGAAGCAGAGAGGGACCATATGAAGCAGAGAGGGACCATATGAAGCAGAGAGGGACCATATGAAGCAGGGAGGGACCATATGAAGCAGAGGACCATATGAAGCAGGGACCATATGAAGCAGAGAGGGACCATATGAAGCAGGGACCATATGAAGCAGGAGGGACCATATGAAGCAGAGAGGGACCATATGAAGCAGAGAGGGACCATATGAAGCAGGGAGGGACCATATGAAGCAGAGAGGGACCATATGAAGCAGAGACCATATGAAGCAGGGACCATATGAAGCAGAGAGGGACCATATGAAGCAGAGACCATATGAAGCAGAGAGGGACCATATGAAGCAGGGAGGGACCATATGAAGCAGAGAGGGACCATATGAAGCAGAGAGGGACCATATGAAGCAGAGAGGGACCATATGAAGCAGAGAGGGACCATATGAAGCAGGAGGGACCATATGAAGCAGAGACCATATGAAGCAGAGAGGGACCATATGAAGCAGAGACCATATGAAGCAGAGAGGGACCATATGAAGCAGAGAGGGACCATATGAAGCAGAGAGGGACCATATGAAGCAGGGAGGGACCATATGAAGCAGAGAGGGACCATATGAAGCAGGGACCATATGAAGCAGGGAGGGACCATATGAAGCAGAGAGGGACCATATGAAGCAGGGAGGGACCATATGAAGCAGAGAGGGACCATATGAAGCAGAGAGGGACCATATGAAGCAGGGAGGGACCATATGAAGCAGAGAGGGACCATATGAAGCAGGGAGGGACCATATGAAGCAGGGAGGGACCATATGAAGCAGAGAGGGACCATATGAAGCAGGGAGGGACCATATGAAGCAGAGAGGGACCATATGAAGCAGAGAGGGACCATATGAAGCAGAGAGGGACCATATGAAGCAGGGAGGGACCATATGAAGCAGAGAGGGACCATATGAAGCAGAGAGGGACCATATGAAGCAGAGAGAGACCATATGAAGCAGGGAGGGACCATATGAAGCAGAGAGGGACCATATGAAGCAGAGAGGGACCATATGAAGCAGGGAGGGACCATATGAAGCAGAGAGGGACCATATGAAGCAGGGACCATATGAAGCAGGAGGGACCATATGAAGCAGAGAGGGACCATATGAAGCAGAGAGGGACCATATGAAGCAGGGACCATATGAAGCAGAGAGGGACCATATGAAGCAGAGAGGGACCATATGAAGCAGGGAGGGACCATATGAAGCAGAGAGGGACCATATGAAGCAGAGAGGGACCATATGAAGCAGAGACCATATGAAGCAGAGAGGGACCATATGAAGCAGAGAGGGACCATATGAAGCAGAGAGGGACCATATGAAGCAGAGAGGGACCATATGAAGCAGAGAGGGACCATATGAAGCAGAGAGGGACCATATGAAGCAGAGAGGGACCATATGAAGCAGAGACCATATGAAGCAGAGAGGGACCATATGAAGCAGAGAGGGACCATATGAAGCAGAGAGGGACCATATGAAGCAGAGAGGGACCATATGAAGCAGAGACCATATGAAGCAGGGAGGGACCATATGAAGCAGAGACCATATGAAGCAGAGACCATATGAAGCAGAGAGGGACCATATGAAGCAGAGACCATATGAAGCAGGGAGGGACCATATGAAGCAGAGAGGGACCATATGAAGCAGAGAGGGACCATATGAAGCAGAGACCATATGAAGCAGAGACCATATGAAGCAGGGAGGGACCATATGAAGCAGAGAGGGACCATATGAAGCAGAGAGGGACCATATGAAGCAGAGAGGGACCATATGAAGCAGAGACCATATGAAGCAGGGAGGGACCATATGAAGCAGAGAGGGACCATATGAAGCAGAGAGGGACCATATGAAGCAGAGAGGGACCATATGAAGCAGAGACCATATGAAGCAGAGAGGGACCATATGAAGCAGAGAGGGACCATATGAAGCAGGGAGGGACCATATGAAGCAGAGACCATATGAAGCAGAGACCATATGAAGCAGAGACCATATGAAGCAGAGACCATATGAAGCAGGGAGGGACCATATGAAGCAGAGAGGGACCATATGAAGCAGAGAGGGACCATATGAAGCAGAGACCATATGAAGCAGGGAGGGACCATATGAAGCAGAGAGGGACCATATGAAGCAGAGAGGGACCATATGAAGCAGAGACCATATGAAGCAGGGAGGGACCATATGAAGCAGAGAGGGACCATATGAAGCAGAGACCATATGAAGCAGAGAGGGACCATATGAAGCAGAGAGGGACCATATGAAGCAGGGAGGGACCATATGAAGCAGAGAGGGACCATATGAAGCAGAGAGGGACCATATGAAGCAGAGAGGGACCATATGAAGCAGAGAGGGACCATATGAAGCAGAGAGGGACCATATGAAGCAGGGAGGGACCATATGAAGCAGAGAGGGACCATATGAAGCAGGGACCATATGAAGCAGAGAGGGACCATATGAAGCAGAGACCATATGAAGCAGGGAGGGACCATATGAAGCAGAGACCATATGAAGCAGAGACCATATGAAGCAGAGACCATATGAAGCAGAGAGGGACCATATGAAGCAGGGAGGGACCATATGAAGCAGAGAGGGACCATATGAAGCAGAGAGGGACCATATGAAGCAGAGAGGGACCATATGAAGCAGAGAGGGACCATATGAAGCAGGGAGGGACCATATGAAGCAGAGAGGGACCATATGAAGCAGGGACCATATGAAGCAGAGAGGGACCATATGAAGCAGAGACCATATGAAGCAGGGAGGGACCATATGAAGCAGAGACCATATGAAGCAGAGAGGGACCATATGAAGCAGAGAGGGACCATATGAAGCAGAGAGGGACCATATGAAGCAGAGAGGGACCATATGAAGCAGGGAGGGACCATATGAAGCAGGGACCATATGAAGCAGAGAGGGACCATATGAAGCAGAGAGGGACCATATGAAGCAGGGAGGGACCATATGAAGCAGAGAGGGACCATATGAAGCAGGGAGGGACCATATGAAGCAGAGAGGGACCATATGAAGCAGGGACCATATGAAGCAGAGAGGGACCATATGAAGCAGAGAGGGACCATATGAAGCAGGGAGGGACCATATGAAGCAGGGACCATATGAAGCAGAGAGGGACCATATGAAGCAGAGAGGGACCATATGAAGCAGGGAGGGACCATATGAAGCAGGGACCATATGAAGCAGGGAGGGACCATATGAAGCAGAGAGGGACCATATGAAGCAGGGAGGGACCATATGAAGCAGAGAGGGACCATATGAAGCAGAGAGGGACCATATGAAGCAGAGAGGGACCATATGAAGCAGAGAGGGACCATATGAAGCAGAGACCATATGAAGCAGGGACCATATGAAGCAGGGAGGGACCATATGAAGCAGAGAGGGACCATATGAAGCAGAGACCATATGAAGCAGGGACCATATGAAGCAGGGAGGGACCATATGAAGCAGGGAGGGACCATATGAAGCAGAGACCATATGAAGCAGAGAGGGACCATATGAAGCAGGGAGGGACCATATGAAGCAGAGAGGGACCATATGAAGCAGAGAGGGACCATATGAAGCAGAGAGGGACCATATGAAGCAGAGACCATATGAAGCAGAGAGGGACCATATGAAGCAGGGAGGGACCATATGAAGCAGGGAGGGACCATATGAAGCAGAGAGGGACCATATGAAGCAGAGACCATATGAAGCAGGGACCATATGAAGCAGGGAGGGACCATATGAAGCAGAGAGGGACCATATGAAGCAGGGACCATATGAAGCAGGGAGGGACCATATGAAGCAGGGAGGGACCATATGAAGCAGAGACCATATGAAGCAGAGAGGGACCATATGAAGCAGGGACCATATGAAGCAGAGAGGGACCATATGAAGCAGAGAGGGACCATATGAAGCAGAGAGGGACCATATGAAGCAGAGACCATATGAAGCAGGGACCATATGAAGCAGGGAGGGACCATATGAAGCAGAGAGGGACCATATGAAGCAGAGAGGGACCATATGAAGCAGAGAGGGACCATATGAAGCAGAGACCATATGAAGCAGGGAGGGACCATATGAAGCAGGGAGGGACCATATGAAGCAGAGAGGGACCATATGAAGCAGGGAGGGACCATATGAAGCAGAGAGGGACCATATGAAGCAGAGACCATATGAAGCAGAGAGGGACCATATGAAGCAGGGAGGGACCATATGAAGCAGAGAGGGACCATATGAAGCAGAGAGGGACCATATGAAGCAGAGAGGGACCATATGAAGCAGAGAGGGACCATATGAAGCAGAGAGGGACCATATGAAGCAGAGACCATATGAAGCAGAGAGGGACCATATGAAGCAGGGAGGGACCATATGAAGCAGAGAGGGACCATATGAAGCAGAGAGGGACCATATGAAGCAGAGAGGGACCATATGAAGCAGGGAGGGACCATATGAAGCAGGGAGGGACCATATGAAGCAGAGAGGGACCATATGAAGCAGGGAGGGACCATATGAAGCAGAGAGGGACCATATGAAGCAGAGAGGGACCATATGAAGCAGAGAGGGACCATATGAAGCAGAGAGGGACCATATGAAGCAGAGACCATATGAAGCAGAGAGGGACCATATGAAGCAGGGACCATATGAAGCAGGGAGGGACCATATGAAGCAGAGAGGGACCATATGAAGCAGGGACCATATGAAGCAGGGACCATATGAAGCAGGGAGGGACCATATGAAGCAGGGACCATATGAAGCAGGGACCATATGAAGCAGGGAGGGACCATATGAAGCAGGGACCATATGAAGCAGGGAGGGACCATATGAAGCAGGGACCATATGAAGCAGGGACCATATGAAGCAGGGAGGGACCATATGAAGCAGGGACCATATGAAGCAGAGACCATATGAAGCAGGGAGGGACCATATGAAGCAGAGAGGGACCATATGAAGCAGAGAGGGACCATATGAAGCAGAGAGGGACCATATGAAGCAGAGACCATATGAAGCAGGGACCATATGAAGCAGGGACCATATGAAGCAGGGAGGGACCATATGAAGCAGAGACCATATGAAGCAGAGAGGGACCATATGAAGCAGGGAGGGACCATATGAAGCAGAGAGGGACCATATGAAGCAGAGAGGGACCATATGAAGCAGGGAGGGACCATATGAAGCAGAGAGGGACCATATGAAGCAGAGAGGGACCATATGAAGCAGGGAGGGACCATATGAAGCAGGGAGGGACCATATGAAGCAGAGAGGGACCATATGAAGCAGGGAGGGACCATATGACGCAGGGACCATATGAAGCAGGGACCATATGAAGCAGAGAGGGACCATATGAAGCAGAGAGGGACCATATGAAGCAGGGAGGGACCATATGAAGCAGGGACCATATGAAGCAGAGAGGGACCATATGAAGCAGAGAGGGACCATATGAAGCAGGGAGGGACCATATGAAGCAGGGACCATATGAAGCAGGGAGGGACCATATGAAGCAGAGAGGGACCATATGAAGCAGGGAGGGACCATATGAAGCAGGGAGGGACCATATGAAGCAGGGAGGGACCATATGAAGCAGGGAGGGACCATATGAAGCAGAGACCATATGAAGCAGAGACCATATGAAGCAGGGACCATATGAAGCAGAGAGGGACCATATGAAGCAGGGACCATATGAAGCAGGGAGGGACCATATGAAGCAGGGACCATATGAAGCAGAGAGGGACCATATGAAGCAGAGAGGGACCATATGAAGCAGGGAGGGACCATATGAAGCAGGGAGGGACCATATGAAGCAGGGAGGGACCATATGAAGCAGGGACCATATGAAGCAGAGACCATATGAAGCAGAGAGGGACCATATGAAGCAGAGAGGGACCATATGAAGCAGAGAGGGACCATATGAAGCAGGGAGGGACCATATGAAGCAGAGACCATATGAAGCAGGGACCATATGAAGCAGAGAGGGACCATATGAAGCAGGGACCATATGAAGCAGGGAGGGACCATATGAAGCAGGGAGGGACCATATGAAGCAGGGAGGGACCATATGAAGCAGGGAGGGACCATATGAAGCAGGGAGGGACCATATGAAGCAGGGAGGGACCATATGAAGCAGAGACCATATGAAGCAGGGACCATATGAAGCAGAGAGGGACCATATGAAGCAGAGACCATATGAAGCAGAGAGGGACCATATGAAGCAGGGACCATATGAAGCAGGGAGGGACCATATGAAGCAGGGAGGGACCATATGAAGCAGGGAGGGACCATATGAAGCAGGGAGGGACCATATGAAGCAGGGAGGGACCATATGAAGCAGGGAGGGACCATATGAAGCAGGGAGGGACCATATGAAGCAGAGAGGGACCATATGAAGCAGGGAGGGACCATATGAAGCAGAGAGGGACCATATGAAGCAGGGAGGGACCATATGAAGCAGAGAGGGACCATATGAAGCAGGGAGGGACCATATGAAGCAGAGAGGGACCATATGAAGCAGGGAGGGACCATATGAAGCAGCACTTTATTGTTCTTTAAAAGTAAAAGCTCTGACATCCTGTTTCAGAAAAGTTTATTTCTCGTCAGGTTTTTGTTCCATTTTTTAAAAATTTAATTCATTCACTTATTTTTTTTATGAATCATCTTTTTCATGTACTTTTATTATTGATTGTTTTCTGGACGACGAGTCTTTAATAAAATCTATCGATCAGGTGCTTGAGTCAAAGCTGTCACTTCCTGTCTCTGAGCTCCTTCACAATAAAAGTGACCTGTTTTTCCCATTATGCTCAGCTTCAGGTCCAGCATGCGGCACCGACGTCTTCTGGGTGGAGTTTCTGATGCGACACGGCGGAGCTGCACACCTGCGGCTGGCATCACATGACCTCAGCTGGTTCCAGGTCTACAGCGTGGACACGCCTCCCGTCCTGCTGCTCGCCGTCATAACCTTAAAGAACCTTAAAGAACCGGGTTTGGGTCCTTTATGAACTGAAGAATTACAATAGGAACCTTAAAGAACCTTAAAGGGGAACTCCGGTATTTTCAACATTAAGCCTCTTTTCTGAGTCGTCTGCATGTTTTAGAACCCCCCTCACCGCTTTTTTGATGTTTACTGCTGTCTCCGGTATTTGCCTAATTTTGATTCATCTCAACCTGCTTCAGAACGGCAAGTCATGTGCATGTCCAAAAAGGTCCGTAAAAGCACCATAAACGTCCGTTTTCAGAATAACCAACTCACCGGAGTGGTTACTGGTGTGCACTGGTACTTAAGAATTACAATAAGAACCTTAAAGAACCCGGTTTGGGTCCTTTATGAACTTAAGAATTACAATAAGAACCTTAAAGAACCCGGTTTGGGTCCTTTATGAACTTAAGAATTACAATAAGAACCTTAAAGAACCTTAAAGTGATACTCCGGAGTAGATTCAACCTGGGGTCATTTGAACCGTGATATCCAGCCAAGTAGCCCACCCGCAGTTTTTTCGATATTGGCTGAACATCAGCTGAGTTACAGAGTTATCCCGAATAGCTTCGTACAAGGGTTAATGGATCCTGGTCCGTATCTCCAAAATGACCACACTAAAATCACATGCCATGACACCAAACTTCTACAGTAGTACAAATATGGTCTGTACTCACCAAACGATGCATTTGGAAGTTTGAAAATAGTCCAGGAGTTTATTATTATCAACACAAGCCTGATAGCTTCTCTGCAGCTAAAGCTGCGTCGACGTCACTTCAGAGAGCTGGGAGCTTCAAAGTAAGATGAGGGTTGATCTACTACTGTAGACAACAAAGTATATGCTATATTCAACATGTTTTTTTATGAATTTTTATGTTGTAGAGTTGTGAAGTTATTTTATCAATGGAGAAACTGAGCAGCCTTGCTTTGTTGTCTACAGTAGTAGATCAACCCTCATCTTACTTTGAAGCTCCCAGGTCTCTGAAGTGACGTCGACGCAGCCTAAGCAGCAGAGAAGCTATCAGGCTTGTGTTGATAATAATTAACTCCTGGACTATTTTCAAACTTCCAAATGCATTGTTTTGTGAGTACAGACCATATTTGTACTACTGTAGAAGTTTGGTGTCATGGCATGTGATTTTAGTGTGGTAATTTTGGAGATACGGACCAGGATCCATTAACCCTTGTACGAAGCTATTCGGGATAACTCTGTAACTCAGCTGATGTTCAGCCAATATCGAAAAAACTGCGGGTGGGCTACTTGGCTGGATATCACGGTTCAAATGACCCCAGGTTGAATCTACTCCGGAGTATCACTTTAAAGAACCTGGTTTGGGTCCTTTATGAACTTAAGAATTACAATAAGAACCTTAAAGAACCTGGTTTGGGTCCTTTATGAACTGAAGAATTACAATAAGAACCTTAAAGAACCCGGTTTGGGTCCTTTATGAACTGAAGAATTACAATAAGAACCTTAAAGAACCTGGTTTGGGTCCTTTATGAACTGAAGAATTACAATAAGAACCTTAAAGAACCTGGTTTGGGTCGTTTATGAACTGAAGAATTACAATAAGAACCTTAAAGAACCCGGTTTGGGTCCTTTATGAACTGAAGAATTACAATAAGAAGCTTAAAGAACCTGGTTTGGGTCCTTTATGAACTGAAGAATTACAATAAGAACCTTAAAGAACCTGGTTTGGGTCGTTTATGAACTGAAGAATTACAATAAGAACCTTAAAGAACCCGGTTTGGGTCCTTTATGAACTGAAGAATTACAATAAGAACCTTAAAGAACCTGGTTTGGGTCGTTTATGAACTGAAGAATTACAATAAGAACCTTAAAGAACCCGGTTTGGGTCCTTTATGAACTGAAGAATTACAATAAGAACCTTAAAGAACCTGGTTTGGGTCCTTTATGAACTTAAGAATTACAATAAGAACCTTAAAGAACCCGGTTTGGGTCCTTTATGAACTGAAGAATTACTCTAAGAACCTTAAAGAACCTGGTTTGGGTCGTTTATGAACTGAAGAATTACAATAAGAACCTTAAAGAACCCGGTTTGGGTCCTTTATGAACTGAAGAATTACAATAAGAACCTTAAAGAACCTGGTTTGGGTCGTTTATGAACTGAAGAATTACAATAAGAACCTTAAAGAACCCGGTTTGGGTCCTTTATGAACTGAAGAATTACTCTAAGAACCTTAAAGAACCCAGTTTGGGTCCTTTATGAACTGAAGGATTACAATAAGAACCTTAAAGAACCTTAAAGAACCCGGTTTGGGTCCTTTATGAACTTAAGAATTACAATAAGAACCTTAAAGAACCTTAAAGAACCTGGTTTGGGTCCTTTATGAACTGAAGAATTACAATAAGAACCTTAAAGAACCTGGTTTGGGTCCTTTATGAACTGAAGAATTACAATAAGAACCTTAAAGAACCTGGTTTGGGTCCTTTATGAACTGAAGGATTACAATAAGAACCTTAAAGAACCCGGTTTGGGTCCTTTATGAACTGAAGAATTACAATAAGAACCTTAAAGAACCCAGTTTGGGTCCTTTATGAACTGAAGAATTACAATAAGAACCTTAAAGAACCTTAAAGAACCCGGTTTGGGTCCTTTATGAACTGAAGAATTACAATAAGAACCTTAAAGAACCCAGTTTGGGTCCTTTATGAACGGAAGGATTACAATAAGAACCTTAAAGAACCCGGTTTGGGTCCTTTATGAACTGAAGAATTACAATAAGAACCTTAAAGAACCCGGTTTGGGTCCTTTATGAACTGAAGGATTACAATAAGAACCTTAAAGAACCCGGTTTGGGTCCTTTATGAACTGAAGAATTACAATAAGAACCTTAAAGAACCCGGTTTGGGTCCTTTATGAACTGAAGGATTACAATAAGAACCTTAAAGAACCCGGTTTGGGTCCTTTATGAACTGAAGAATTACAATAAGAACCTTAAAGAACCCGGTTTGGGTCCTTTATGAACTGAAGGATTACAATAAGAACCTTAAAGAACCCGGTTTGGGTCCTTTATGAACTGAAGAATTACTATAAGAACCTTAAAGAGCCCGGTTTGGGTCCTTTATGAACTGAAGGATTACTATAAGAACCTTAAAGAACCCGGTTTGGGTCCTTTATGAACTGAAGAATTACTACAAGAACCTTAAAGAACCCGGTTTGGGTCCTTTATGAACTGAAGAATTACAATAAGAACCTTAAAGAACCCGGTTTGGGTCCTTTATGAACTGAAGAATTACTATAAGAACCTTAAAGAGCCCGGTTTGGGTCCTTTATGAACTGAAGAATTACTATAAGAACCTTAAAGAACCCGGTTTGGGTCCTTTATGAACTGAAGAATTACTACAAGAACCTTAAAGAACCCGGTTTGGGTCCTTTATGAACTGAAGAATTACAATAAGAACCTTAAAGAACCCGGTTTGGGTCCTTTATGAACTGAAGGATTACAATAAGAACCTTAAAGAACCTGGTTTGGGTCCTTTATGAACTGAAGGATTACAATAAGAACCTTAAAGAACCCGGTTTGGGTCCTTTATGAACTGAAGAATTACAATAAGAACCTTAAAGAACCCGGTTTGGGTCCTTTATGAACTGAATAATTACAATAAGAACCTTAAAGAACCCAGTTTGGGTCCTTTATGAACTGAAGAATTACAATAAGAACCTTAAAGAGCCCGGTTTGGGTCCTTTATGAACTGAAGAATTACAATAAGAACCTTAAAGAACCCAGTTTGGGTCCTTTATGAACGGAAGGATTACAATAAGAACCTTAAAGAACCCGGTTTGGGTCCTTTATGAACTGAAGGATTACAATAAGATCCTTAAAGAACCCGGTTTGGGTCCTTTATGAACTGAAGGATTACAATAAGAACCTTAAAGAACCCGGTTTGGGTCCTTTATGAACTGAAGAATTACAATAAGAACCTTAAAGAACCCGGTTTGGGTCCTTTATGAACTGAAGGATTACAATAAGAACCTTAAAGAACCCGGTTTGGGTCCTTTATGAACTGAAGAATTACTATAAGAACCTTAAAGAGCCCGGTTTGGGTCCTTTATGAACTGAAGAATTACAATAAGAACCTTAAAGAACCCGGTTTGGGTCCTTTATGAACTGAAGAATTACTATAAGAACCTTAAAGAACCCGGTTTGGGTCCTTTATGAACTGAAGAATTACTACAAGAACCTTAAAGAACCCGGTTTGGGTCCTTTATGAACTGAAGAATTACAATAAGAACCTTAAAGAACCTGGTTTGGGTCCTTTATGAACTGAAGGATTACAATAAGAACCTTAAAGAACCCGGTTTGGGTCCTTTATGAACTGAAGAATTACAATAAGAACCTTAAAGAGCCCGGTTTGGGTCCTTTATGAACTGAAGAATTACTATAAGAACCTTAAAGAGCCCGGTTTGGGTCCTTTATGAACTGAAGAATTACTACAAGAACCTTAAAGAACCCGGTTTGGGTCCTTTATGAACTGAAGAATTACAATAAGAACCTTAAAGAACCCGGTTTGGGTCCTTTATGAACTGAAGGATTACAATAAGAACCTTAAAGAACCCGGTTTGGGTCCTTTATGAACTGAAGAATTACAATAAGAACCTTAAAGAACCCGGTTTGGGTCCTTTATGAACTGAAGAATTACTACAAGAACCTTAAAGAACCCGGTTTGGGTCCTTTATGAACTGAATGATTACAATAAGAACCTTAAAGAACCTGGTTTGGGTCCTTTATGAACTGAAGGATTACAATAAGAACCTTAAAGAACCCGGTTTGGGTCCTTTATGAACTGAAGAATTACAATAAGAACCTTAAAGAACCCGGTTTGTGTCCTTTATGAACTGAAGAATTACAATAAGAACCTTAAAGAACCCGGTTTGGGTCCTTTATGAACTGAATAATTACAATAAGAACCTTAAAGAACCCAGTTTGGGTCCTTTATGAACTGAAGAATTACAATAAGAACCTTAAAGAACCTTAAAGAACCCGGATTGGGTCCTTTATGAACTGAAGAATTACAATAAGAACCTTAAAGAACCCAGTTTGGGTCCTTTATGAACGGAAGGATTACAATAAGAACCTTAAAGAACCCGGTTTGGGTCCTTTATGAACTGAAGAATTACAATAAGAACCTTAAAGAACCCGGTTTGGGTCCTTTATGAACTGAAGGATTACAATAAGAACCTTAAAGAACCCGGTTTGGGTCCTTTATGAACTGAAGAATTACAATAAGAACCTTAAAGAACCCGGTTTGGGTCCTTTATGAACTGAAGAATTACTATAACAACCTTAAAGAACCCGGTTTGGGTCCTTTATGAACTGAAGAATTACAATAAGAACCTTAAAGAACCCGGTTTGGGTCCTTTATGAACTGAAGGATTACAATAAGAACCTTAAAGAGCCCGGTTTGGGTCCTTTATGAACTGAAGAATTACTATAAGAACCTTAAAGAGCCCGGTTTGGGTCCTTTATGAACTGAAGAATTACTACAAGAACCTTAAAGAACCCGGTTTGGGTCCTTTATGAACTGAAGAATTACAATAAGAACCTTAAAGAACCCGGTTTGGGTCCTTTATGAACTGAAGGATTACAATAAGAACCTTAAAGAACCCGGTTTGGGTCCTTTATGAACTGAAGAATTACAATAAGAACCTTAAAGAACCCGGTTTGGGTCCTTTATGAACTGAAGAATTACTACAAGAACCTTAAAGAACCCGGTTTGGGTCCTTTATGAACTGAAGGATTACAATAAGAACCTTAAAGAACCCGGTTTGGGTCCTTTATGAACTGAAGAATTACAATAAGAACCTTAAAGAACCCGGTTTGGGTCCTTTATGAACTGAAGGATTACAATAAGAACCTTAAAGAACCCGGTTTGGGTCCTTTATGAACTGAAGAATTACAATAAGAACCTTAAAGAACCCGGTTTGGGTCCTTTATGAACTGAAGGATTACAATAAGAACCTTAAAGAACCCGGTTTGGGTCCTTTATGAACTGAAGAATTACTATAAGAACCTTAAAGAGCCCGGTTTGGGTCCTTTATGAACTGAAGAATTACTATAAGAACCTTAAAGAGCCCGGTTTGGGTCCTTTATGAACTGAAGAATTACTATAAGAACCTTAAAGAACCCGGTTTGGGTCCTTTATGAACTGAAGAATTACTACAAGAACCTTAAAGAACCCGGTTTGGGTCCTTTATGAACTGAAGAATTACAATAAGAACCTTAAAGAACCCGGTTTGGGTCCTTTATGAACTGAAGGATTACAATAAGAACCTTAAAGAACCTGGTTTGGGTCCTTTATGAACTGAAGGATTACAATAAGAACCTTAAAGAACCCGGTTTGGGTCCTTTATGAACTGAAGAATTACAATAAGAACCTTAAAGAACCCGGTTTGGGTCCTTTATGAACTGAATAATTACAATAAGAACCTTAAAGAACCCAGTTTGGGTCCTTTATGAACTGAAGAATTACAATAAGAACCTTAAAGAACCCGGTTTGGGTCCTTTATGAACTGAAGAATTACTATAAGAACCTTAAAGAACCCGGTTTGGGTCCTTTATGAACTGAAGAATTACTACAAGAACCTTAAAGAACCCGGTTTGGGTCCTTTATGAACTGAAGAATTACAATAAGAACCTTAAAGAACCCGGTTTGGGTCCTTTATGAACTGAAGAATTACAATAAGAACCTTAAAGAACCTGGTTTGGGTCCTTTATGAACTGAAGGATTACAATAAGAACCTTAAAGAACCCGGTTTGGGTCCTTTATGAACTGAAGAATTACAATAAGAACCTTAAAGAGCCCGGTTTGGGTCCTTTATGAACTGAAGAATTACTATAAGAACCTTAAAGAGCCCGGTTTGGGTCCTTTATGAACTGAAGAATTACTACAAGAACCTTAAAGAACCCGGTTTGGGTCCTTTATGAACTGAAGAATTACAATAAGAACCTTAAAGAACCCGGTTTGGGTCCTTTATGAACTGAAGGATTACAATAAGAACCTTAAAGAACCCGGTTTGGGTCCTTTATGAACTGAAGAATTACAATAAGAACCTTAAAGAACCCGGTTTGGGTCCTTTATGAACTGAAGAATTACTACAAGAACCTTAAAGAACCCGGTTTGGGTCCTTTATGAACTGAATAATTACAATAAGAACCTTAAAGAACCTGGTTTGGGTCCTTTATGAACTGAAGGATTACAATAAGAACCTTAAAGAACCCGGTTTGGGTCCTTTATGAACTGAAGAATTACAATAAGAACCTTAAAGAACCCGGTTTGTGTCCTTTATGAACTGAAGAATTACAATAAGAACCTTAAAGAACCCGGTTTGGGTCCTTTATGAACTGAATAATTACAATAAGAACCTTAAAGAACCCAGTTTGGGTCCTTTATGAACTGAAGAATTACAATAAGAACCTTAAAGAACCTTAAAGAACCCGGATTGGGTCCTTTATGAACTGAAGAATTACAATAAGAACCTTAAAAAACCCAGTTTGGGTCCTTTATGAACGGAAGGATTACAATAAGAACCTTAAAGAACCCGGTTTGGGTCCTTTATGAACTGAAGAATTACAATAAGAACCTTAAAGAACCCGGTTTGGGTCCTTTATGAACTGAAGGATTACAATAAGAACCTTAAAGAACCCGGTTTGGGTCCTTTATGAACTGAAGAATTACAATAAGAACCTTAAAGAACCCGGTTTGGGTCCTTTATGAACTGAAGAATTACTATAACAACCTTAAAGAACCCGGTTTGGGTCCTTTATGAACTGAAGAATTACAATAAGAACCTTAAAGAACCCGGTTTGGGTCCTTTATGAACTGAAGGATTACAATAAGAACCTTAAAGAGCCCGGTTTGGGTCCTTTATGAACTGAAGAATTACTATAAGAACCTTAAAGAACCCGGTTTGGGTCCTTTATGAACTGAAGAATTACTACAAGAACCTTAAAGAACCCGGTTTGGGTCCTTTATGAACTGAAGAATTACTACAAGAACCTTAAAGAACCCGGTTTGGGTCCTTTATGAACTGAAGAATTACAATAAGAACCTTAAAGAACCCGGTTTGGGTCCTTTATGAACTGAAGAATTACAATAAGAACCTTAAAGAACCTGGTTTGGGTCCTTTATGAACTGAAGGATTACAATAAGAACCTTAAAGAACCCGGTTTGGGTCCTTTATGAACTGAAGAATTACAATAAGAACCTTAAAGAGCCCGGTTTGGGTCCTTTATGAACTGAAGAATTACTATAAGAACCTTAAAGAGCCCGGTTTGGGTCCTTTATGAACTGAAGAATTACTACAAGAACCTTAAAGAACCCGGTTTGGGTCCTTTATGAACTGAAGAATTACAATAAGAACCTTAAAGAACCCGGTTTGGGTCCTTTATGAACTGAAGGATTACAATAAGAACCTTAAAGAACCCGGTTTGGGTCCTTTATGAACTGAAGAATTACAATAAGAACCTTAAAGAACCCGGTTTGGGTCCTTTATGAACTGAAGAATTACTACAAGAACCTTAAAGAACCCGGTTTGGGTCCTTTATGAACTGAATAATTACAATAAGAACCTTAAAGAACCTGGTTTGGGTCCTTTATGAACTGAAGGATTACAATAAGAACCTTAAAGAACCCGGTTTGGGTCCTTTATGAACTGAAGAATTACAATAAGAACCTTAAAGAACCCGGTTTGTGTCCTTTATGAACTGAAGAATTACAATAAGAACCTTAAAGAACCCGGTTTGGGTCCTTTATGAACTGAATAATTACAATAAGAACCTTAAAGAACCCAGTTTGGGTCCTTTATGAACTGAAGAATTACAATAAGAACCTTAAAGAACCTTAAAGAACCCGGATTGGGTCCTTTATGAACTGAAGAATTACAATAAGAACCTTAAAGAACCCAGTTTGGGTCCTTTATGAACGGAAGGATTACAATAAGAACCTTAAAGAACCCGGTTTGGGTCCTTTATGAACTGAAGAATTACAATAAGAACCTTAAAGAACCCGGTTTGGGTCCTTTATGAACTGAAGGATTACAATAAGAACCTTAAAGAACCCGGTTTGGGTCCTTTATGAACTGAAGAATTACAATAAGAACCTTAAAGAACCCGGTTTGGGTCCTTTATGAACTGAAGAATTACTATAACAACCTTAAAGAACCCGGTTTGGGTCCTTTATGAACTGAAGAATTACAATAAGAACCTTAAAGAACCCGGTTTGGGTCCTTTATGAACTGAAGGATTACAATAAGAACCTTAAAGAGCCCGGTTTGGGTCCTTTATGAACTGAAGAATTACTATAAGAACCTTAAAGAGCCCGGTTTGGGTCCTTTATGAACTGAAGAATTACTACAAGAACCTTAAAGAACCCGGTTTGGGTCCTTTATGAACTGAAGAATTACAATAAGAACCTTAAAGAACCCGGTTTGGGTCCTTTATGAACTGAAGGATTACAATAAGAACCTTAAAGAACCCGGTTTGGGTCCTTTATGAACTGAAGAATTACAATAAGAACCTTAAAGAACCCGGTTTGGGTCCTTTATGAACTGAAGAATTACTACAAGAACCTTAAAGAACCCGGTTTGGGTCCTTTATGAACTGAATAATTACAATAAGAACCTTAAAGAACCCGGTTTGGGTCCTTTATGAACTGAAGAATTACAATAAGAACCTTAAAGAACCCGGTTTGGGTCCTTTATGAACTGAAGGATTACAATAAGAACCTTAAAGAACCCGGTTTGGGTCCTTTATGAACTGAAGGATTACAATAAGAACCTTAAAGAACCCGGTTTGGGTCCTTTATGAACTGAAGAATTACAATAAGAACCTTAAAGAACCCGGTTTGGGTCCTTTATGAACTGAATAATTACAATAAGAACCTTAAAGAACCCAGTTTGGGTCCTTTATGAACTGAAGAATTACAATAAGAACCTTAAAGAACCTTAAAGAACCCGGATTGGGTCCTTTATGAACTGAAGAATTACAATAAGAACCTTAAAGAACCCAGTTTGGGTCCTTTATGAACGGAAGGATTACAATAAGAACCTTAAAGAACCCGGTTTGGGTCCTTTATGAACTGAAGAATTACAATAAGAACCTTAAAGAACCCGGTTTGGGTCCTTTATGAACTGAAGGATTACAATAAGAACCTTAAAGAACCCGGTTTGGGTCCTTTATGAACTGAAGAATTACAATAAGAACCTTAAAGAACCCGGTTTGGGTCCTTTATGAACTGAAGAATTACTATAACAACCTTAAAGAACCCGGTTTGGGTCCTTTATGAACTGAAGAATTACAATAAGAACCTTAAAGAACCCGGTTTGGGTCCTTTATGAACTGAAGGATTACAATAAGAACCTTAAAGAACCCGGTTTGGGTCCTTTATGAACTGAAGAATTACAATAAGAACCTTAAAGAACCCGGTTTGGGTCCTTTATGAACTGAAGAATTACTACAAGAACCTTAAAGAACCCGGTTTGGGTCCTTTATGAACTGAATGATTACAATAAGAACCTTAAAGAACCTGGTTTGGGTCCTTTATGAACTGAAGGATTACAATAAGAACCTTAAAGAACCCGGTTTGGGTCCTTTATGAACTGAAGAATTACAATAAGAACCTTAAAGAACCCGGTTTGTGTCCTTTATGAACTGAAGAATTACAATAAGAACCTTAAAGAACCCGGTTTGGGTCCTTTATGAACTGAATAATTACAATAAGAACCTTAAAGAACCCAGTTTGGGTCCTTTATGAACTGAAGAATTACAATAAGAACCTTAAAGAACCTTAAAGAACCCGGATTGGGTCCTTTATGAACTGAAGAATTACAATAAGAACCTTAAAGAACCCAGTTTGGGTCCTTTATGAACGGAAGGATTACAATAAGAACCTTAAAGAACCCGGTTTGGGTCCTTTATGAACTGAAGAATTACAATAAGAACCTTAAAGAACCCGGTTTGGGTCCTTTATGAACTGAAGGATTACAATAAGAACCTTAAAGAACCCGGTTTGGGTCCTTTATGAACTGAAGAATTACAATAAGAACCTTAAAGAACCCGGTTTGGGTCCTTTATGAACTGAAGAATTACTATAACAACCTTAAAGAACCCGGTTTGGGTCCTTTATGAACTGAAGAATTACAATAAGAACCTTAAAGAACCCGGTTTGGGTCCTTTATGAACTGAAGGATTACAATAAGAACCTTAAAGAGCCCGGTTTGGGTCCTTTATGAACTGAAGAATTACTATAAGAACCTTAAAGAGCCCGGTTTGGGTCCTTTATGAACTGAAGAATTACTACAAGAACCTTAAAGAACCCGGTTTGGGTCCTTTATGAACTGAAGAATTACAATAAGAACCTTAAAGAACCCGGTTTGGGTCCTTTATGAACTGAAGGATTACAATAAGAACCTTAAAGAACCCGGTTTGGGTCCTTTATGAACTGAAGAATTACAATAAGAACCTTAAAGAACCCGGTTTGGGTCCTTTATGAACTGAAGAATTACTACAAGAACCTTAAAGAACCCGGTTTGGGTCCTTTATGAACTGAAGGATTACAATAAGAACCTTAAAGAACCCGGTTTGGGTCCTTTATGAACTGAAGAATTACAATAAGAACCTTAAAGAACCCGGTTTGGGTCCTTTATGAACTGAAGGATTACAATAAGAACCTTAAAGAACCCGGTTTGGGTCCTTTATGAACTGAAGAATTACAATAAGAACCTTAAAGAACCCGGTTTGGGTCCTTTATGAACTGAAGGATTACAATAAGAACCTTAAAGAACCCGGTTTGGGTCCTTTATGAACTGAAGAATTACTATAAGAACCTTAAAGAGCCCGGTTTGGGTCCTTTATGAACTGAAGAATTACTATAAGAACCTTAAAGAGCCCGGTTTGGGTCCTTTATGAACTGAAGAATTACTATAAGAACCTTAAAGAACCCGGTTTGGGTCCTTTATGAACTGAAGAATTACTACAAGAACCTTAAAGAACCCGGTTTGGGTCCTTTATGAACTGAAGAATTACAATAAGAACCTTAAAGAACCCGGTTTGGGTCCTTTATGAACTGAAGGATTACAATAAGAACCTTAAAGAACCTGGTTTGGGTCCTTTATGAACTGAAGGATTACAATAAGAACCTTAAAGAACCCGGTTTGGGTCCTTTATGAACTGAAGAATTACAATAAGAACCTTAAAGAACCCGGTTTGGGTCCTTTATGAACTGAATAATTACAATAAGAACCTTAAAGAACCCAGTTTGGGTCCTTTATGAACTGAAGAATTACAATAAGAACCTTAAAGAACCCGGTTTGGGTCCTTTATGAACTGAAGAATTACTATAAGAACCTTAAAGAACCCGGTTTGGGTCCTTTATGAACTGAAGAATTACTACAAGAACCTTAAAGAACCCGGTTTGGGTCCTTTATGAACTGAAGAATTACAATAAGAACCTTAAAGAACCCGGTTTGGGTCCTTTATGAACTGAAGAATTACAATAAGAACCTTAAAGAACCTGGTTTGGGTCCTTTATGAACTGAAGGATTACAATAAGAACCTTAAAGAACCCGGTTTGGGTCCTTTATGAACTGAAGAATTACAATAAGAACCTTAAAGAGCCCGGTTTGGGTCCTTTATGAACTGAAGAATTACTATAAGAACCTTAAAGAGCCCGGTTTGGGTCCTTTATGAACTGAAGAATTACTACAAGAACCTTAAAGAACCCGGTTTGGGTCCTTTATGAACTGAAGAATTACAATAAGAACCTTAAAGAACCCGGTTTGGGTCCTTTATGAACTGAAGGATTACAATAAGAACCTTAAAGAACCCGGTTTGGGTCCTTTATGAACTGAAGAATTACAATAAGAACCTTAAAGAACCCGGTTTGGGTCCTTTATGAACTGAAGAATTACTACAAGAACCTTAAAGAACCCGGTTTGGGTCCTTTATGAACTGAATAATTACAATAAGAACCTTAAAGAACCTGGTTTGGGTCCTTTATGAACTGAAGGATTACAATAAGAACCTTAAAGAACCCGGTTTGGGTCCTTTATGAACTGAAGAATTACAATAAGAACCTTAAAGAACCCGGTTTGTGTCCTTTATGAACTGAAGAATTACAATAAGAACCTTAAAGAACCCGGTTTGGGTCCTTTATGAACTGAATAATTACAATAAGAACCTTAAAGAACCCAGTTTGGGTCCTTTATGAACTGAAGAATTACAATAAGAACCTTAAAGAACCTTAAAGAACCCGGATTGGGTCCTTTATGAACTGAAGAATTACAATAAGAACCTTAAAGAACCCAGTTTGGGTCCTTTATGAACGGAAGGATTACAATAAGAACCTTAAAGAACCCGGTTTGGGTCCTTTATGAACTGAAGAATTACAATAAGAACCTTAAAGAACCCGGTTTGGGTCCTTTATGAACTGAAGGATTACAATAAGAACCTTAAAGAACCCGGTTTGGGTCCTTTATGAACTGAAGAATTACAATAAGAACCTTAAAGAACCCGGTTTGGGTCCTTTATGAACTGAAGAATTACTATAACAACCTTAAAGAACCCGGTTTGGGTCCTTTATGAACTGAAGAATTACAATAAGAACCTTAAAGAACCCGGTTTGGGTCCTTTATGAACTGAAGGATTACAATAAGAACCTTAAAGAGCCCGGTTTGGGTCCTTTATGAACTGAAGAATTACTATAAGAACCTTAAAGAGCCCGGTTTGGGTCCTTTATGAACTGAAGAATTACTACAAGAACCTTAAAGAACCCGGTTTGGGTCCTTTATGAACTGAAGAATTACTACAAGAACCTTAAAGAACCCGGTTTGGGTCCTTTATGAACTGAAGAATTACAATAAGAACCTTAAAGAACCCGGTTTGGGTCCTTTATGAACTGAAGAATTACAATAAGAACCTTAAAGAACCTGGTTTGGGTCCTTTATGAACTGAAGGATTACAATAAGAACCTTAAAGAACCCGGTTTGGGTCCTTTATGAACTGAAGAATTACAATAAGAACCTTAAAGAGCCCGGTTTGGGTCCTTTATGAACTGAAGAATTACTATAAGAACCTTAAAGAGCCCGGTTTGGGTCCTTTATGAACTGAAGAATTACTACAAGAACCTTAAAGAACCCGGTTTGGGTCCTTTATGAACTGAAGAATTACAATAAGAACCTTAAAGAACCCGGTTTGGGTCCTTTATGAACTGAAGGATTACAATAAGAACCTTAAAGAACCCGGTTTGGGTCCTTTATGAACTGAAGAATTACAATAAGAACCTTAAAGAACCCGGTTTGGGTCCTTTATGAACTGAAGAATTACTACAAGAACCTTAAAGAACCCGGTTTGGGTCCTTTATGAACTGAATAATTACAATAAGAACCTTAAAGAACCTGGTTTGGGTCCTTTATGAACTGAAGGATTACAATAAGAACCTTAAAGAACCCGGTTTGGGTCCTTTATGAACTGAAGAATTACAATAAGAACCTTAAAGAACCCGGTTTGTGTCCTTTATGAACTGAAGAATTACAATAAGAACCTTAAAGAACCCGGTTTGGGTCCTTTATGAACTGAATAATTACAATAAGAACCTTAAAGAACCCAGTTTGGGTCCTTTATGAACTGAAGAATTACAATAAGAACCTTAAAGAACCTTAAAGAACCCGGATTGGGTCCTTTATGAACTGAAGAATTACAATAAGAACCTTAAAGAACCCAGTTTGGGTCCTTTATGAACGGAAGGATTACAATAAGAACCTTAAAGAACCCGGTTTGGGTCCTTTATGAACTGAAGAATTACAATAAGAACCTTAAAGAACCCGGTTTGGGTCCTTTATGAACTGAAGGATTACAATAAGAACCTTAAAGAACCCGGTTTGGGTCCTTTATGAACTGAAGAATTACAATAAGAACCTTAAAGAACCCGGTTTGGGTCCTTTATGAACTGAAGAATTACTATAACAACCTTAAAGAACCCGGTTTGGGTCCTTTATGAACTGAAGAATTACAATAAGAACCTTAAAGAACCCGGTTTGGGTCCTTTATGAACTGAAGGATTACAATAAGAACCTTAAAGAGCCCGGTTTGGGTCCTTTATGAACTGAAGAATTACTATAAGAACCTTAAAGAGCCCGGTTTGGGTCCTTTATGAACTGAAGAATTACTACAAGAACCTTAAAGAACCCGGTTTGGGTCCTTTATGAACTGAAGAATTACAATAAGAACCTTAAAGAACCCGGTTTGGGTCCTTTATGAACTGAAGGATTACAATAAGAACCTTAAAGAACCCGGTTTGGGTCCTTTATGAACTGAAGAATTACAATAAGAACCTTAAAGAACCCGGTTTGGGTCCTTTATGAACTGAAGAATTACTACAAGAACCTTAAAGAACCCGGTTTGGGTCCTTTATGAACTGAATAATTACAATAAGAACCTTAAAGAACCCGGTTTGGGTCCTTTATGAACTGAAGAATTACAATAAGAACCTTAAAGAACCCGGTTTGGGTCCTTTATGAACTGAAGGATTACAATAAGAACCTTAAAGAACCCGGTTTGGGTCCTTTATGAACTGAAGGATTACAATAAGAACCTTAAAGAACCCGGTTTGGGTCCTTTATGAACTGAAGAATTACAATAAGAACCTTAAAGAACCCGGTTTGGGTCCTTTATGAACTGAATAATTACAATAAGAACCTTAAAGAACCCAGTTTGGGTCCTTTATGAACTGAAGAATTACAATAAGAACCTTAAAGAACCTTAAAGAACCCGGATTGGGTCCTTTATGAACTGAAGAATTACAATAAGAACCTTAAAGAACCCAGTTTGGGTCCTTTATGAACGGAAGGATTACAATAAGAACCTTAAAGAACCCGGTTTGGGTCCTTTATGAACTGAAGAATTACAATAAGAACCTTAAAGAACCCGGTTTGGGTCCTTTATGAACTGAAGGATTACAATAAGAACCTTAAAGAACCCGGTTTGGGTCCTTTATGAACTGAAGAATT
Source organism: Odontesthes bonariensis (assembly GCF_027942865.1). NCBI lineage: Eukaryota > Metazoa > Chordata > Actinopteri > Atheriniformes > Atherinopsidae > Odontesthes > Odontesthes bonariensis. The sequence continues at coordinate 27,669 of NC_134527.1, forward strand.
ACAATAAGAACCTTAAAGAACCCGGTTTGGGTCCTTTATGAACTGAAGAATTACTATAACAACCTTAAAGAACCCGGTTTGGGTCCTTTATGAACTGAAGAATTACAATAAGAACCTTAAAGAACCCGGTTTGGGTCCTTTATGAACTGAAGGATTACAATAAGAACCTTAAAGAACCCGGTTTGGGTCCTTTATGAACTGAAGGATTACAATAAGAACCTTAAAGAACCCGGTTTGGGTCCTTTATGAACTGAAGAATTACTATAACAACCTTAAAGAACCCGGTTTGGGTCCTTTATGAACTGAAGAATTACAATAAGAACCTTAAAGAACCTGGTTTGGGTCCTTTATGAACTGAAGGATTACAATAAGAACCTTAAAGAACCCGGTTTGGGTCCTTTATGAACTGAAGAATTACAATAAGAACCTTAAAGAGCCCGGTTTGGGTCCTTTATGAACTGAAGAATTACTATAAGAACCTTAAAGAACCTTAAAGAACCCGGTTTGGGTCCTTTATGAACTGAAGAATTACAATAAGAACCTTAAAGAACCCGGTTTGGGTCCTTTATGAACTGAAGGATTACAATAAGAACCTTAAAGAACCCGGTTTGGGTCCTTTATGAACTGAAGAATTACAATAAGAACCTTAAAGAACCCGGTTTGGGTCAACTGTGGTTCTGGTTCTGGTGTTTTAAAGCCTTCAGACCGGGTCAGGTTCCGGTTCTGGTGTTTTAAAGCTTTCAGACCGGGTCAGGATCTGGTTCAGGTTCTGGTTCTGGTGTTTTAAAGCCTTCAGACCGGGTCAGGATCTGGTTCTGGTTCTGGTGTTTTAAAGCCTTCAGACCGGGTCAGGATCTGGATCTGGTTCTGGTGTTTTAAAGCCTTCAGACCGGGTCAGGATCTGGTTCAGGTTCTGGTTCTGGTGTTTTAAAGCCTTCAGACCGGGTCAGGATCTGGATCTGGTTCTGGTGTTTTAAAGCCTTCAGACCGGGTCAGGATCTGGTCCAACGTGGAACAAACGACACATTTTATTTGGAACATTAAAAAACGTTTAATCTGGTAACAGGAAATGCTGCCTAAACCTTTCACAATAAAAGAAAACATGATTGCTGATCTGCTTCCGTCTGCGGTCATGTGACCTCAGACCACCTGACAGACAGAGAGGATTCTGGGAAATGACGTCACGCTGCTCCTGTGATGTCACAGACCTTCAAATAAAAGCTTTGAACAAAAAAATTTTATTCTGAAAAACCAATGATGTCATAATGCAGCTTTTTTTTTTTCCATAGGTTTATATTTTCAACAGAAACAGGAAGTAGTCACAGCTGACTGTCAAAATAAAATGCCCTCGCCCCCAACAGGTCACCGCCGGTACCGCCCCCTCTCCTTGTCCCGCTCCCTCTCCCGGTCTCGGTCCCTCACGCGCTCGCGGTCCCGCCGCGGGCCGCCGCGCTCACGCTCTCGCTGCCGGTCGCGCTCCCGCCGGCTGCTCACCACGGCCTGCGTCCGCCGCAGGAAGTCGTCCACCCGCATGTCGTAGTCGTGCTGCATGATGGGAGAAAACAGGCGGTGAGACCGAGCCATAACGGACCTGATCAGGACCCGATCAGAACCTCACGGTACTCACCGGGCTGGAGGCGAAGCTGCGGTGCTGCGGGGCTCGCTGTTTGTCCCTGAAGCGAGGGGGCGGGGCCTCGTGTGGCGGTATGGGGGGGTGGTGGTGGTGATGGTAGGCCTGGTGAGGGGGGGGCGGGGGGTGGCTGTGGTGGTAGTAGGGGGGGTGGTGGGGGGGCTGCTGCTCCACGCCGGGGTACGCCGCCTGCCGACAGACATGACATCATCATTACATCATCATGACATCATCATTACATCAAAGCTGCTGACAGTCGGCGTTCCAGAGTCCGACAGAACGATGGGGGACCAAAACTCTGACCAAACTCTGACACCGGTCATACAGAGACCCAACAGCCCATATCAAGGAGTCCGGCACTCCATACTCCCGGAGCACCCCCCACAAGAGTCCCCGAGGGACACGGTTGAACGCCTTCTCCAAGTCCACAAAACACATGTAGACCGGTTGGGCGAACTCCCATGCACCCTCCAGGATCCTGCGGAGGGTATAGAGCTGGTCCACTGTTCCACGGCCAGGACGAAAACCACACTGCACCTCCTGAATCCCAGATTCGACTATCCGGCGGATCCTCCTCTCCAGTACCCCCGAATAGACCTTACCAGGGAGGCTGAGGAGTGTGATCCCCCTATAGTTGGAACACACCCTCCGGTCCCCCTTTTTAAAGAGGGGGACCACCACCTCGATCTGCCAGTCCAGAGGCACTGCCCCCGATGTCCACGCGATGCTGCTGAGGCGTGTCAACCAAGACAGCCCTACAGCATCCAGAGCCTTGAGGAACTCAGGACGGACCTCATCCACCCCCGGGGCCACCGAGGAGTTTTTTGACCACCTCGGCAACCTCAGCCCCAGAAATGGGAGGCCCCACGTCCGAGCTCCCCAACTCTGCTTCCTCATCGGAAGGCGTGTCGGTAGGATTGAGGAGGCCCTCGAAGTATTCCCCCCACCGACTCACGACGTCCCTAGTTGAAGTCAGCAGAGCCCCGCCCTCACCATACACGGTGTTGACGGTGCACCGCTTCCCCCCCCTGAGCCGCCGGATGGTGGACCAGAATCTCCTCGAGGCCGTCCGGAAGTCGTTCTCCATGGCCTCCCCGAACTCTTCCCAAGCCCGAGTTTTTGCCTCAGCAACCGCCGAGGCCGCGTTCCGCTTGGCCTGTCGGTACCCATCAGCTGCTTCCAGAGTCCCACTGGCCAAAAAGACCCGATAGGACTCCTTCTTCAGCTTGACGGCTTCCCTCACCACTGGGGTCCACCAGCGGGTTCGGGGGTTGCCGCCACGACAGGCGCCGACCACCTTACGGCCACAGCTCCGGTCGGCCGCCTCAACAATGGAGGCACGGAACATGGCCCATTCGGGCTCAATGTCCCCCCTCGGATCCACAGCTTTCAGGAAACAGAACATATTCTGATCCTTTAAGTGAGTCTCAGTTGTTGTGCGTGAGTCGTACCAGAGTCTGCCAAGGAGCCGGGGGCCCGACGCTGTGGTGGTAGTCCCTCATGTAGTCGTTGTAGGACTGAAACAGGTAAACAGGTAAACTCACACACAGGTAAACAGAACAGGTAAACACACACACAGGTAAACAGGTAAACACACACAGGTAAACAGAACAGGTAAACACACACAGGTAAACAGAACAGGTAAACACAGGTAAACACACACACAGGTAAACAGGTAAACACACACACAGGTAAACACAGGTAAACACACACACAGGTAAACACACACACAGGTAAACAGGTAAACACACACACGTAAACAGAACAGGTAAACACACACACGTAAACAGAACAGGTAAACACACACACACACACACAGGTAAACAGGTAAACACACACACAGGTAAACAGAACAGGTAAACACACAGGTAAACACACACACACAGGTAAACAGGTAAACACAGGTAAACTCACACACAGGTAAACACAGGTAAACTCACACAGGTAAACAGGTAAACACAGGTAAACTCACGTAAACTCACACACAGGTAAACACAGGTAAACTCACACACAGGTAAACACAGGTAAACTCACGGAAACTCACACACAGGTAAACACAGGTAAACTCACACACAGGTAAACACAGGTAAACAGATAAACACAGGTAAACTCACACACAGGTAAACTCACACACAGGTAAACTCACACACAGGTAAACAGGTAAACACACACACAAGTAAACTCACACAGGTAAACAGGTAAACTCACCCCGTTAAGAAACACGTCTCGTCTGACGCTGGAGAATCTCCTGCAGAGATAAAACAAACTGTGACCTCCATGCTCCCACACGTTCAACCATTTACCCCGATAATACATCTGCTGAGGCTCCTCCCACTCCCAGTGAGTGATGTGAGGCCCCTCCCACTCCCAGGCAGTGATGTGAGGCCCCTCCCACTCCCAGGCAGTGATTTGAGGCCCCTCCCCCTCCCAGTGAGAGATGTGAGGCCCCTCCCCCTCCCAGGCAGTGATGTGAGGCCCCTCCCCCTCCCAGGCAGTGATTTGAGGCCCCTCCCCCTCCCAGTGAGTGATGTGAGGCCCCTCCCACTCCCAGGCAGTGATGTGAGGCCCCTCCCCCTCCCAGTGAGTCATGTGAGGCCCCTCCCACTCCCAGTGAGTCATGTGAGGCCCCTCCCACTCCCAGTGAGTCATGTGAGGCCCCTCCCACTCCCAGGCAGTGATGTGAGGCCCATCCCCCTCCCAGTGAGTCATGTGAGGCCCCTCCCACTCCCAGTGAGTCATGTGAGGCCCCTCCCCCTCCCAGGCAGTGATGTGAGGCCCCTCCCACTCCCAGTGAGTCATGTGAGGCCCCTCCCACTCCCAGTGAGTCATGTGAGGCCCCTCCCACTCCCAGGCAGTGATGCGAGGCCCCTCCCCCTCCCAGGCAGTGATGCGAGGCCCCTCCCACTCCCAGGCAGTGATGCGAGGCCCCTCCCACTCCCAGGCAGTGATGCGAGGCCCCTCCCCCTCCCAGGCAGTGATGTGAGGCTCCTCCCACTCCCAGGCAGTGATGCGAGGCCCCTCCCACTCCCAGGCAGTGATGCGAGGCCCCTCCCCCTCCCAGGCAGTGATGTGAGGCCCCTCCCACTCCCAGTGAGTGATGTGAGGCCCCTCCCACTCCCAGGCAGTGATGTGAGGCCCCTCCCCCTCCCAGGCAGTGATGCGAGGCCCCTCCCCCTCCCAGGCAGTGATGTGAGGCTCCTCCCACTCCCAGTGAGTCATGTGATGCTGAGAGCGACCTAAGAGCGACCTAAGCTACCTGAGCGCCGGAAATCATTATTTCTCTATGGAGGGTGAGCGAACTGGGCGACCAGAGCGGATTCCAGCGATTAAACTCAAGCTAACATTATGGTAATGAGCTATAGCGGAGGTCGCCCTTGGTGTACACGCAGCTTGAGGCTCCTCCCACTCCCAGTGAGCCATGTGAGGCTCCTCCCACTCCCAGTGAGCCATGTGAGGCCCCTCCCACTCCCAGTGAGCCATGTGAGGCCCCTCCCACTCCCAGTGAGTGATGTGGCGCCGCTCACCTGTCCACCGGTTGGTTCCGCAGGTCCTGGATGAACCCTGAAAATAAACGAGGTGCAGAGTTAAAGAGGTTCGCCTGAAACTGTGTCAGGTGTGTGTTTGCCTGTGTGTGTGTCTCAGGTGTGTGTCAGGTGTGTGTTTACCTGTGTGTGTGTCAGGTGTGTGTGTGTGTCAGGTGTGTGTGTGTCTCAGGTGTGTGTCAGGTGTGTGTTTACCTGCGTGTGTGTGTGTCTCAGGTGTGTGTTTACCTGTGTGTGTGTGTTTACCTGTGTGTGTGTGTTTACCTGTGTGTGTTTACCTGTGTGTCAGGTGTGTGTTTACCTGTGTGTGTGTGTGTCTCAGGTGTGTGTCAGGTGTGTGTTTACCTGTGTGTGTGTGTGTCTCAGGTGTGTGTCAGGTGTGTGTGTCTCAGGTGTGTGTTTACCTGTGTGTGTTTACCTGTGTATGTGTGTGTGTTTACCTGTGTATGTGTGTGTGTTTACCTGTGTATGTGTGTGTGTTTACCTGTGTATGTGTGTGTTTACCTGTGTGTCAGGTGTGTTTACCTGTGTGTCAGGTGTGTGTGTGTGTGTTTACCTGTGTGTGCTTTTACCTGTGTGTGTGTCTCAGGTGTGCGTGTGTGTGTGTGAGAGAGAGAGTGTCAGTGCAACAGAGCAGGTGTGTTTAGGTAAAACCTCCAGGTGAACAACCTGCTCTCTGGCTGAAGTCCGGCGGCCCGTCGGCTCGCGGTCTCTTCCTGCCGTGGAGGTCGTACTCTTCAGGGCGACGCCTACATGAACGAGTCCACAGGTAAGACACACACTCACACACACACACACGCATGTACACACACACTGGAAACTGTCAACACACACACGTCAGATCTGAAAGTAAAACCACCCTGAGTGTCATCTACAGGCGTGCGTACGACGAAGCAGCTTCAACACGGCCGGTTATCTGCTGGTTACCTGCTTTAACTAACCCACCTATCTGCTGGTTACCTGCTTTAACTAACCCAACTATCTGCTGGTTACCTGCTTTAACTAACCCAACTGTCAGCTGGTTACCTGCTTTAACTAACCCAACTGTCAGCTGGTTACCTGCTTTAACTAACCCACCTATCAGGTGGTTATCTTCTTTAACTAACCCAACTATCTCCTGGTTACATGCTTTAACTAACCCACCTGTCAGCTGGTTACCTGCTTTAACTAACCCAACTATCTGCTGGTTACCTGCTTTAACTAACCCACCTATCAGCTGGTTACCTGCTTTAACTGACCCACCTATCAGCTGGTTACCTGCTTTAACTGACCCAACTATCAGCTGGTTACCTGCTTTAACTAACCCACCTATCAGCTGGTTACCTGCTTTAACTGACCCACCTATCAGCTGGTTACCTGCTTTAACTGACCCAACTATCAGCTGGTTACCTGCTTTAACTTACCCACCTATCTGCTGGTTACCTGCTTTAACTAACCCACCTATCAGAGGACTTCCTGCCACCGGAGAGGCTTCAGTTTCTCAGATGATGATCAGTTTGATACTTTTACATAAAATAATTTTTTTTTAAAAACAACTACCCCCATTAAAACTAACTAACTAACCCTTTTAAAACCAACTAACCTTGTTAAAACTAACCCCATTAAAACCAACTAACCTCATTAAAACCAACCAACCTTGTTAAAACTAATTAACCAATTGTTGACCAATCAGAATCATGTTAATCCCAGTTTGGATTTTCCTTGGCTATGGTTCTGAGGCTGCTGACAGTCAGTGGTCAGAACCGTCCGAGTGCTGCTGTATATACTGAATATATACTGTAAATATATACACTGAATATATACAGTATATATACTGAATATAAACTGAATATATACTGAATAAACTGAGATGGCGTTGCCATGCTACGCTGCTTCGTCGTACACCTACAGGTGTGATGCTCTGCTTCCTGTGTACTCTGTGTAGATGCACAGGACCCAAACCTCTGGTTCTGGTCCGGTTTCTGGGCTTTACCCGGTCCGGTTCTGGGCTTTACCTGGTCCAGTTTTCTGCGTCTCAGTGTGAAATGTGCACACGACAGACTGAGCTCCACACACACAGTTAAGAAACAGTTACAGGGACAACATACCGCTTCTGCTGGTCATTACAACAACAGGCTCTGCTCATCAGTCCACTTAAAGGCTTTTATAAACCTGAGGGTGATGAAGGTGATGATGATGGTGCAGTCCTGTCAATCAAACACACAGCCCCGCCCCCCTGAGCCCAGCCCCGCCCCCTGCAGACCCACAGTCCTGTGGCCCCGCCCCCGGTCCTCCTCCTCACTCACCGTTAGTCCATCACACGCACACCTGAACCAGCAGCCGGTTCAGTGTGTGCACGCCGAGGGGGAGGCGGGAGGGGCGGGAGGGGCAACACTGTCCTTTCATATGGGGGGGTGGGGGGGGAGGGTGGGGTTCATCAGTCCCAGAGGGTTTTATTCTGAATCAGTCCGTCTCCTTCTGTAATTTACCTTACTTTAGCCAGAGGAAGCCCCGCCCCCAACACAACAGTCCTGAGGCTCCGCCCCAACACAACAGTCCTGAGGCCCCGCCCCCAACAAACAGTCCTGAGGCCCCGCCCACGCCACCAAACAGTCCGCTGGCAGCTCACTTTAGTCCTACCTGGCCCCGCCTCCCTCCCTTAGCCCCGCCCCCTCAGTCAGTCCGGGGACGCTGGTCCTTTTTCTCTAAAAAGGTCAGCCACAGTCCGCCTAAACTTCGATTTTTAATCCTGTAAAAGACAAAAAGCTTCAGAGATTAAACTCTTTCTCCTGGTTAAACTATGACATCATGTGACGTCGTGTGACATCATGCTGGTTTAACACAAACCATGACATCATAAAACAGGTGAGCAGCTGGAATCAGACCCAACACGAAGCTTTTAGCTCAAACTGACTGAGACTGAGACTCGGACCCGCCGCAGAGCGGCGCTCCGGCGGCGGGGGGCCGGCGCTCCGGCGCCGACTCCAGACGGGAAAACAACAACAACCAGAGAACCATCAACGCTAGCCGCAGGGTCTCCGTCGTCCGGCAGTGGGAGGAGCCACGGTCGCAGGAGAAGAAGAACACGAAGCGAGGGAAGGAGCTTGGTGATTGGCTAACCTTCCCGGTTCGCGCTGCGGCGGTCGGCCTCGGGGACGCGGCTCCGATGGCGTCCGACGCTTGTGACGAATACGACGAGCCACCTGGTGAATATCCACGCTCTCGTCCAATGGGAAGAGGGCACACAGCTGGGCGCCGACGTCTGGTTGGATCTCCTGAAAGAGATTAGATTTAACCATCAGAACCAGAACCAGGACCAGAACCAGGACCAGAACCGGAACCAGGACCAGGACCAGGACCAGAACCGGAACCAGAACCAGAGGGAGGCGGTGGCGAGCTGACCTGTCCATCACGTCCGATTTTGACGGGCTTGTGTTCGTTCCAGGGGTTGAACAGGTGCGCCGTCTTGATGAAAGGAAGTTCCCTCCTGTAAACAACAACATGTGGGTCAGCTGTCATTGGCTGATCTGTGTCACATGATCACATGGTCACATAGCCGTCCCATTAAGACCAAAGGGTTAGGTGACCAAACAGCTGTTTCACCAGCTGTTTCACCACCCGTTTCACCACCCGTTTCACCACCCGTTTCACCACCTGTTTCACCACCCGTTTCACCACCTGTTTCACCACCCGTTTCACCAGCTGTTTAACCACCCGTTTCACCACCCGTTTCACCAGCTGTTTAACCACCCGTTTCACCACCCGTTTAACCACCCGTTTCACCACCTGTTTCACCACCCGTTTCACCACCTGTTTAACCACCCGTTTCACCACCTGTTTCACCACCCGTTTCACCACCTGTTTCACCACCCGTTTCACCACCTGTTTCACCACCCGTTTCACCACCCGTTTCACCACCTGTTTCACCACCCGTTTCACCACCTGTTTCACCACCCGTTTCACCACCTGTTTCACCACCCGTTTAACCACCTGTTTCACCACCCGTTTCACCACCTGTTTCACCACCCGTTTCACCACCTGTTTCACCACCCGTTTCACCACCTGTTTAACCACCCGTTTCACCACCTGTTTCACCACCCGTTTCACCACCTGTTTAACCACCCGTTTCACCACCTGTTTCACCACCTGTTTAACCACCCGTTTCACCACCTGTTTCACCACCCGTTTAACCACCTGTTTCACCACCTGTTTCACCACCCGTTTCACCACCTGTTTCACCACCTGTTTCACCAGCTGTTTCACCACCTGTTTCACCACCCGTTTAACCACCCGTTTCACCACCTGTTTCACCACCTGTTTCACCAGCTGTTTCACCACCTGTTTCACCACCCGTTTAACCACCTGTTTCACCACCCGTTTCACCACCCGTTTAACCACCCGTTTCACCACCCGTTTCACCACCCGTTTAACCACCCGTTTCACCACCTGTTTCACCACCCGTTTCACCACCCGTTTAACCAGCTGTTTAACCACCTGTTTCACCAGCTGTTTCACCAGCTGTTTCACCACCCGTTTCACCACCCGTTTCACCACCTGTTTCACCACCCGTTTCACCACCCGTTTCACCACCTGTTTAACCAGCTGTTTCACCACCCGTTTAACCAGCTGTTTAACCACCCGTTTAACCACCCGTTTAACCACCCGTTTCACCACCCGTTTCACCACCTGTTTCACCACCCGTTTAACCAGCTGTTTAACCACCTGTTTCACCAGCTGTTTAACCACCTGTTTCACCAGCTGTTTCACCAGCTGTTTAACCACCTGTTTCACCAGCTGTTTCACCAGCTGTTTAACCACCCGTTTAACCACCTGTTTAACCACCTGTTTAACCAGCTGTTTAACCACCGAGCTCTTTACCTGCAGAGCCAGTCGATCTTGAAAACTCCTCCCAGCATCTTGGCGTTCATGCCAGCAGGGAGAACCCAGTGGATCGGAGAACCGCCGTGATGAGACTCTGATGCCAGACGAGCGAAACCTGCAGATGAGAGACGTGACCAATAAAACACAGAAGAAGAACAAGAAGAAGGTCGACTCCTCCCCCTGCATGACATCATGCTGACATCAGCTGCTCGTACCTTGGAACTTTCCGCTTTCCCGCACTGAGAAGACGAGGACGACGCTCCGAGCCGAGCGGAAAGCTGCGTTCAGCTTCTTCTCGTTGACCGGCAGCGTTGACCAAACGCCCTGCAAATCACAAGATCAGCGTTCAGCCGCACGCCGCACCCCACGGGACAACGAGCGAGGGGGCAACAAGGGGCAACAAGGCAGGGGAACAACGCCGGAGTCACAAGTCATAAGATGGAACCCGGGATGGAAGCTAACGAACGAACCTTTGCTTTGGCCAGGGAAACGTTCTCGTGGTTGTTGCTCTTGATGAGGAAGAACCGGGCGTCTCGCAGGATGTAGCGCAGCTTGCTGGTGGGATCTGCAACGACAGAGAAGGGGGTGGAACCGGATCTCCTCCATGATAGGGGGGTAAACAACATGTGGAACGTTTCAGCCTTCTTACTTTCCAACCCTTTACGGACCGCTCGAACCGAGGACGACAACTTCTCCCGCTTCTTTTCTGAGCCTTTAGAAAACACAACAGGGTCCGATTAATTTCAACCGGAGCTTAAATGTTCTCAGTAACTAGCTGAAATGATGAAGACTGTCTTTAAACATCTGGAGCATTTAGCATTCGTTAGCTTTAGATCATCTGTAGGATTTAGCATTCGTTAGCTTTAGAACATCTGCTGCATTTAGCATTCGTTAGCTTTAGAACATCTGCTGCATTTAGCATTCGTTAGCTTTAGAACATCTGCAGCATTTAGCATTCGTTAGCTTTAGAACATCTGCTGCATTTAGCATTCGTTAGCTTTAGAACATCTGTAGCATTTAGCATTCGTTAGCTTTAGAACATCTGTAGCATTTAGCATTCGTTAGCTTTAGAACATCTGCTGCATTTAGCATTCGTTAGCTTTAGAACATCTGCTGCATTTAGCATTCGTTAGCTTTAGAACATCTGGAGCATTCATTAGCTTTAGAACATCTGTAGCATTTAGCATTCGTTAGCTTTAGAACATCTGTAGCATTTAGCATTCGTTAGCTTTAGAACATCTGCTGCATTTAGCATTCGTTAGCTTTAGAACATCTGCTGCATTTAGCATTCGTTAGCTTTAGAACATCTGGAGCATTCATTAGCTTTAGAACATCTGTAGCATTTAGCATTCGTTAGCTTTAGATCATCTGGAGCATTTAGCATTCGTTGGCTTTAGAACATCTGTAGCATTTAGCATTCGTTAGCTTTAGATCATCTGTAGCATTTAGCATTCGTTGGCTTTAGAACATCTGTAGCATTTAGCATTCGTTAGCTTTAGAACATCTGGAGCATTTAGCATTCGTTGGCTTTAGAACATCTGGAGCATTTAGCATTCGTTGGCTTTAGAACATCTGTAGCATTTAGCATTCGTTAGCTTTAGAACATCTGGAGCATTTAGCATTCGTTGGCTTTAGAACATCTGTAGCATTTAGCATTCGTTGGCTTTAGAACATCTGTAGCATTCATTAGCTTTAGAACATCTGTAGCATTTAGCATTCGTTAGCTTTAGATCATCTGTAGCATTTAGCATTCGTTGGCTTTAGAACATCTGTAGCATTTAGCATTCGTTAGCTTTAGATCATCTGTAGCATTTAGCATTCGTTGGCTTTAGAACATCTGTAGCATTTAGCATTCGTTAGCTTTAGAACATCTGGAGCATTTAGCATTCGTTGGCTTTAGAACATCTGGAGCATTTAGCATTCGTTGGCTTTAGAACATCTGGAGCATTTAGCATTCGTTAGCTTTAGAACATCTGGAGCATTTAGCATTCGTTAGCTTTAGAACATCTGGAGCAGAAACTTCGGGTTTTAACGGGATGAATTATCAGAGTTTCGCATGATTCTGCTTTAAAACATTTTTGCTTTATGATTCTGATTTAAAACATTTTTAATAAGTGTTGCTGCTGCCATGGTTACCTGAGCCCTCGGAGGCGGAGCCTGAGTGTGCTGAATCAGCGTCAGAGAAACTGACGGAGGAGGCGGAGCGTGAGTCGCCGGCCTCACTGCGAGTGTCGTAGTCATTTCCCTCGGCGCCACCGCGCCGCTCATCGTATTCTTCCTCCTCCTCCTCCTCCTTCTCTCCCTCCTCCTCTTCCTCCTCTTCTTCCTCCTCCATACCCTCCTCTTCCTCCTCCTCCTCCTCTTCCTCCTGATCCTCCTCCTCTTCCTCCTCTTCTCCGTGAGAGGCCGCGGGGGAGGAGCTTCCTGACGCTTGCTCTGAGCCGTACTCCCCCGCCACCTCCTCTTCTGATTGGTTCTCCTCGTTCGTTCTCGTTAGGGTGGGGGGGCTTGTCCGCCGCTCATCCCGACGCAGCTTCTGCAGGCAAACAGGAAGTGAATGTGATTGGCTGACAGCCCGAGCAGCAGTGAACACTGTACCTCTGCCCTGACAGTACCTGGCTCAGACCCTCCAGGGCTCTCTGGGACTCTCGCCGTCTCCCATCATCTCCTCGGGTCCGGGGCCCCTCTCGGGCCGCTTGCCGTCCTTTTCGCTCTTCGTAGTAGTCATGACGATATGCAGCGGCGTGGCGGCCGCGGGGACTGGACGGCTTCTTAGAAGACGACAAGGAGGACCCCGGGCCTCTCTTATTGGAGGACGATCTGGAGGGGGTGTGGCCTGACGAGGAGCGCAGCCTCTTCAGATCCTGGCTCTCAGAGCGGTCGCTCTTCCTCTTTAATCCTGACGGACGAGACACAGCGTTTACACACAAGTTCCACCACTATGCAGATGATACTCAGCTGTATGTATCTATGGAACCAGATTACACCAAGAGGTTGGTCAGACTACAACATGTCTTAAAGACACAAAGACCTGGATGACTCAGAACTTTCTGCTTCTAAACTCAAACTGAAGTTGTTATCTTTGGACCTGAAACTGTCTGGTTCTATAGTTACTCTGGATGGTATTTCCTCAGCTTCTGGTCCTACAGGGAGGAACCTTGGAGGTTCATCAGGACGGATTGGATCAGAGAGAAGTTTCGGTGCAATCTGTTGGTTTCCTTACCTAGGAAACTGTTTTTGAATTGTCTCTATATGAATGAATTGGATTATTTTTTAATTAATTATGATTACGATGAATTGAATTCCAATTGGACTTTATTATTTAAGTGCCTTGAGATGACATTTGTTGTGATTTGGGGCTATATAAATAAACTGAATTGAACACCTGGAGCAGACAGCAACATCTGTACCACAGGTAGTACCTCCGCCCTGCCTGTAGTGATCCTGCACACCTGCATAACCCTAACCCATATATTAGAGCTGAAGACTGGCAGCACAACAAACATGCCTTACTCTAACATTACCCTAACTCTTACATTACTCTAACATTACCCTAACCCTAACATTACCCCAACATTACCCTAACATTACCCCAACATTACCCTAACCCTAACATTACCCCAACATTACCCTAACCCTAACATTACCCCAACATTACCCTAACCCTAACATTACCCCAACATTACCCTAACCCTTACATTACCCCAACATTACCCTAACCCTAACATTACCCCAACATTACCCTAACCCTAACATTACCCCAACATTACCCTAACCCTAACATTACCCCAACATTACCCTAACCCTAACATTACCCCAACATTACCCTAACCCTAACATTACCCCAACATTACCCTAACCCTAACATTACCCCAACATTACCCTAACCCTAACATTACCCCAACATTACCCTAACCCTTACATTACCCCAACATTACCCTAACCCCAACATTACCCCAACATTACCCTAACCCCAACATTACCCCAACATTACCCTAACCCCAACATTACCCCAACATTACCCTAACCCTTACATTACCCCAACATTACCCTAACCCCAACATTACCCCAACATTACCCTAACCCTAACATTACCCCAACATTACCCTTACATTACCCCAACATTACCCTAACCCTAACATTACCCCAACATTACCCTAACCCTAACATTACCCCAACATTACCCTAACCCTAACATTACCCCAACATTACCCTAACCCCAACATTACCCCAACATTACCCCAACATTACCCTAACCCTAACATTACCCCAACATTACCCCAACCCTTACATTACCCCAACATTACCCTTACATTACCCCAACATTACCCTTACATTACCCCAACATTACCCTAACCCCAACATTACCCCAACATTACCCTAACCCTAACATTACCCCAACATTACCCTAACCCTTACATTACCCCAACATTACCCTTACATTACCCCTACATTACCCCAACATTACCCTAACCCTAACATTACCCCAACATTACCCTAACCCTTACATTACCCCAACATTACCCTTACATTACCCCAACATTACCCTAACCCTTACATTACCCCAACATTACCCTTACATTACCCCAACATTACCCTAACCCTAACATTACCCCAACATTACCCTTACATTACCCCAACATTACCCTTACATTACCCCAACATTACCCTAACCCTAACATTACCCCAACATTACCCTTACATTACCCCAACATTACCCTAACCCTAACATTACCCCAACATTACCCTTACATTACCCCAACATTACCCTAACCCTAACATTACCCCAACATTACCCTTACATTACCCCAACATTACCCTAACCCTTACATTACCCCAACATTACCCTAACCCTAACATTACCCCAACATTACCCTAACCCCAACATTACCCCAACATTACCCCAACATTACCCTAACCCTAACATTACCCCAACATTACCCTAACCCTAACATTACCCCAACATTACCCCAACATTACCCTAACATTACCCTAACCCTAACATTACCCAACTCCAACAACGTCCTTCTTCCCAGGTGAGCAAATTGGGGATAACAGAGCACATGAGGTGCGTTAGTGGACGGGGACTAAGGAGGACCAACGGGTCTGAGGGACCACCGATAACTTTTGTTTTCACTGAACCCAGAGTCACATCGTTCAGCACTAGTATATCAGCACCAGAACCGTTAGCAGAACCACCACCAGCCCCGTTAGCAGCACCAGAACCGTTAGCAGAACCACCAGCAGCACCATTAGCGGTACCAGAACCGTTAGCAGCACCATAAGCAGCACCAGAACCGTTAGCAGAACCGTTAGCAGTACCACCAGCAGCACCATTAGCGGTACCAGAACCGTTAGCAGCACCATAAGCAGTACCATTAGCGGTAACGTGAGTGGTTCCGTTACCCTTCTTGTCGCTGATGGCGCGCTCCGTCTCAGGGTTGTAGAGCTCGTCGTCCTGATCTGGGGCTTCAGTCAGTAAATCCTCCAGAACGTTCAGCTCTCCATCTGCAAGAGAAAAACACGTGGTCACATGACACCAGTTGGTCACATGACACCAGTTGGTTACATGACATCAGTTGGTGACATCACACCAGTTGGTGACATCACCTGACTGAGTGCGCTCAGTTTGGAGGGCGACTTCTGATGGGGAGCTAAGCTAACAGCTACTCAGAAAGGGACAGAGAAGCAGGAATGTTTTCATCTAAAACCTCAAAATGTTTCAGTTCAGGCCGTCGCTGTAAAGGGAACTTTAATTATAATCACTTCGGCCTCAGAACGGTGTTTACAAAGTGACTCCTCCTATAATACGGGCTTCACACGCTAACCCCAGGTACCCCCACCTGCTGTGTGTTGGACTGAACAGTAACATATTGATCTGTAATCATAGAGCTGAGCTCTGATTGGTTCTAAAGATAAATCCATTAAATGATACTGAAGCATCTCACCTGTTCCCGTCTGTATTAAAGCATCTCACCTGTTCCCGTCTGTATTAAAGCATCTCACCTGTTCCTGTCTGTATTAAAGCATCTCACCTGTTCCCGTCTGTATTACAGCATCTCACCTGTTCCCGTCTGTATTACAGCATCTCACCTGTTCCTGTCTGTATTACAGCATCTCACCTGTTCCCGTCTGTATTACAGCATCTCACCTGTTCCCGTCTGTATTACAGCATCTCACCTGTTCCCGTCTGTATTACAGCATCTCACCTGTTCCCGTCTGTATTACAGCATCTCACCTGTTCCTGTCTGTAAAGCATCTCACCTGTTCCTGTCTGTATTACAGCATCTCACCTGTTCCTGTCTGTATTAAAGCATCTCACCTGTTCCTGTCTGTATTAAAGCATCACACCTGTTCCTGTCTGTATTAAAGCATCTCACCTGTTCCTGTCTGTATTACAGCATCTCACCTGTTCCTGTCTGTATTACAGCATCTCACCTGTTCCCGTCTGTATTAAAGCATCTCACCTGTTCCCGTCTGTATTACAGCATCTCACCTGTTCCTGTCTGTATTAAAGCATCTCACCTGTTCCCGTCTGTATTAAAGCATCTCACCTGTTCATGTCTGTATTAAAGCATCACACCTGTTCCCGTCTGTATTAAAGCATCTCACCTGTTCCCGTCTGTATTAAAGCATCTCACCTGTTCCCGTCTGTATTACAGCATCTCACCTGTTCCCGTCTGTATTAAAGCATCTCACCTGTTCCCGTCTGTATTAAAGCATCTCACCTGTTCCCGTCTGTATTAAAGCATCTCACCTGTTCATGTCTGTATTAAAGCATCACACCTGTTCCCGTCTGTATTAAAGCATCTCACCTGTTCATGTCTGTATTAAAGCATCACACCTGTTCATGTCTGTATTAAAGCATCACACCTGTTCATGTCTGTATTAAAGCATCACACCTGTTTATGTCTGTAAAGCATCACCTGCCGAAGCGGTCAGAACCCACGTGGGACCTGCGTGGACTGCTGTTTGGTCACAGCTCGTGACTCGTCCGTTTATGTAGCGGCCGACGCGACAAAAACACCAGATTTCTGAATGGAGTCTGGTGCTAACACATTCAAAAACATCAGATTTCTGAATGGAGTCTGGTGCTAACAGAGCCCAAAAACACCAGATTTCTGAATGGAGTCTGGTGCTAACACAGCCCAAAAACACCAGATTTCTGAATGGAGTCTGGTGCTAACACGGCCAGGGTGAATGATCCGCAGAACAAAGACACAACACATGCTAAAGCTAATGCTAACTGCTGCTAACGGGCCCCTCACCTTTGTCCTCGCGCCGGTCGGCGGCCATCACGCACGCTGTGACGTCCTGCACCCTCGCGCGCAGGTTACACAGCAGAATAAAACTATTTTTAACTCGATGTAACACAGAAGAATCTAAAAAACTAATCTGGAGGAAGCAAATGGCGGACGGCGTCTGTTGTTGGAGCTGCTTCTTCTTCTTCTTCTTCTTCTTCTTCTGCTGCTGCCTGCTGCTGCTCCGAGCCGGCGGTCACGTGACTTACTGCCACCTACCGGACACACGAGGAATTACATAGAGACTCTCTGGAATTACCCGCTGTTTCAGGTAGAATGGTTCAGACCAACGGAAACACAAGGGTGGCAGCTGCCGGTTCTTTCTGTGAATGGTTCAGTCCAAAACATCAGTTCTTTCTGTGAATGGTTCAGTCCAAAACATCAGTTCTTTCTGTGAATGGTTCAGTCCAAAACATCAGCTCTTTCTGTGAATGGTTCAGTCCAAAACATCAGCTCTTTCTGTGAATGGTTCAGTCCAAAACATCAGTTCTTTCTGTGAATGGTTCAGTCCAAAACATCAGCTCTTTCTGTGAATGGTTCAGTCCAAAACATCAGTTCTTTCTGTGAATGGTTCAGTCCAAAACATCAGTTCTTTCTGTGAATGGTTCAGTCCAAAACATCAGTTCTTTCTGTGAATGGTTCAGTTCAAAACATCAGTTCTTTCTGTGAATGGTTCAGTCCAAAACATCAGTTCTTTCTGTGAATGGTTCAGTCCAAAACATCAGTTCTTTCTGTGAATGGTTCAGTCCAAAACATCAGTTCTTTCTGTGAATGGTTCAGTTCAAAACATCAGTTCTTTCTGTGAATGGTTCAGTTCAAAACATCAGTTCTTTCTGTGAATGGTTCAGTCCAAAACATCAGTTCTTTCTGTGAATGGTTCAGTCCAAAACATCAGCTCTTTCTGTGAATGGTTCAGTCCAAAACATCAGTTCTTTCTGTGAATGGTTCAGTCCAAAACATCAGTTCTTTCTGTGAATGGTTCAGTCCAAAACATCAGCTCTTTCTGTGAATGGTTCAGTCCAAAACATCAGTTATTTCTGTGAATGGTTCAGTCCAAAACATCAGCTCTTTCTGTGAATGGTTCAGTCCAAAACATCAGTTCTTTCTGTGAATGGTTCAGTCCAAAACATCAGTTCTTTCTGTGAATGGTTCAGTCCAAAACATCAGTTCTTTCTGTGAATGGTTCAGTCCAAAACATCAGTTCTTTCTGTGAATGGTTCAGTCCAAAACATCAGTTCTTTCTGTGAATGGTTCAGTCCAAAACATCAGTTCTTTCTGTGAATGGTTCAGTCCAAAACATCAGTTCTTTCTGTGAATGGTTCAGTTCAAAACATCAGTTCTTTCTGTGAATGGTTCAGTCCAAAACATCAGTTCTTTCTGTGAATGGTTCAGTCCAAAACATCAGTTCTTTCTGTGAATGGTTCAGTCCAAAACATCAGCTCTTTCTGTGAATGGTTCAGTCCAAAACATCAGTTCTTTCTGTGAATGGTTCAGTCCAAAACATCAGTTCTTTCTGTGAATGGTTCAGTCCAAAACATCAGCTCTTTCTGTGAATGGTTCAGTCCAAAACATCAGTTCTTTCTGTGAATGGTTCAGTCCAAAACATCAGTTCTTTCTGTGAATGGTTCAGTCCAAAACATCAGTTCTTTCTGTGAATGGTTCAGTCCAAAACATCAGCTCTTTCTGTGAATGGTTCAGTCCAAAACATCAGTTCTTTCTGTGAATGGTTCAGTCCAAAACATCAGTTCTTTCTGTGAATGGTTCAGTCCAAAACATCAGCTCTTTCTGTGAATGGTTCAGTTCAAAACATCAGTTCTTTCTGTGAATGGTTCAGTCCAAAACATCAGTTCTTTCTGTGAATGGTTCAGTCCAAAACATCAGTTCTTTCTGTGAATGGTTCAGTCCAAAACATCAGTTCTTTCTGTGAATGGTTCAGTCCAAAACATCAGTTCTTTCTGTGAATGGTTCAGTCCAAAACATCCGTTCTTTCTGTGAATGGTTCAGTCCAAAACATCAGTTCTTTCTGTGAATGGTTCAGTCCAAAACATCAGTTCTTTCTGTGAATGGTTCAGTCCAAAACATCAGTTCTTTCTGTGAATGGTTCAGTCCAAAACATCAGTTCTTTCTGTGAATGGTTCAGTCCAAAACATCAGTTCTTTCTGTGAATGGTTCAGTCCAAAACATCAGCTCTTTCTGTGAATGGTTCAGTCCAAAACATCAGTTATTTCTGTGAATGGTTCAGTCCAAAACATCAGCTCTTTCTGTGAATGGTTCAGTCCAAAACATCAGTTCTTTCTGTGAATGGTTCAGTCCAAAACATCAGCTCTTTCTGTGAATGGTTCAGTCCAACAACATCAGTTCTTTCTGTGAATGGTTCAGTTCAAAACATCAGTTCTTTCTGTGAATGGTTCAGTCCAAAACATCAGTTCTTTCTGTGAATGGTTCAGTCCAACAACATCAGTTCTTTCTGTGAATGGTTCAGTCCAAAACATCAGCTCTTTCTGTGAATGGTTCAGTCCAAAACATCAGTTCTTTCTGTGAATGGTTCAGTCCAAAACATCAGTTCTTTCTGTGAATGGTTCAGTCCAAAACATCAGTTCTTTCTGTGAATGGTTCAGTCCAAAACATCAGTTCTTTCTGTGAATGGTTCAGTCCAAAACATCAGTTCTTTCTGTGAATGGTTCAGTCCAAAACATCAGTTCTTTCTGTGAATGGTTCAGTCTAAAACATCAGTTCTTTCTGTGAATGGTTCAGTCCAAAACATCAGTTCTTTCTGTGAATGGTTCAGTCTAAAACATCAGTTCTTTCTGTGAATGGTTCAGTCCAAAACATCAGCTCTTTCTGTGAATGGTTCAGTCCAAAACATCAGCTCTTTACACCCTCATGTTGTTATTCTGTTACAGGTGCATCACCCCCTGAATCCCAGAGGAATGGTATTTTCCAGCTCTGGGGAAGAAGCCGTCTCAGTCTGTTGCTTCTGATGCTCCTCTAACTCTTTTCAGATGGAAGAGGCACCAACAGTTGGTGTCATATCAACATGATGATCACAGATCGACTCATTCACCAACAGAGATCTGATATTCAGCTAAACACATTTAATACTTTGATGTTTCTGTTCAGTTAAAGATGATTTTTCTTAATATTTTGGTCCAGTCGGGTGGGTGGGGGGTGTTCTGTGTGGTTAAAAAAAGAAAAAGATCAATCTTATGTAACCTTACCGATAAGTCATTGTTTCTACTCGTTTCTTTTTCTCAATAAAAAGATTAAAAATAAAAAAAGAGATGATTTTTGGTTTTCTGGATTTTCTCCTTGTGTTTATTGATTTATTTAATTTGGGTGGTGGGAGCAGAGAGTCATTATGGGGTTTTAGGGGGGGTGCCTGAGGAGACCCTTAAACACAGAGTGGATCTGAGGCGGTTCTGACAGCTTTTAATGTTCGGCCCAGTTTGGATTGTAGAACTTTTACTGTGGAAAGCAAACAGAACTTTGGTGGGATCTGTGACGTATGTTGCATACACCGGTGTTTGTGTACTGAACCTGCTGAGTGTGTTCGTAGAAGAAGAACAGGAAGTAAAGAAAACAAGTTTGGTCACAGCCGTGTCTCCGTGCATATTTCGTGAACACAATATTACGGGATCCCTCAATCCCCCATTAACGGGAATCAATGGCTATGATCAGTCCTCCTGGAGGCTTTTGAACTTATGAACACTTCATAACCCTAACCTCAGTCACTTTACCACCATTAAAACTGCACTACTGAAGCTGCGCTGTTGTTGCTCTGCATACTGTGTATAGTTGTACACACCTTGTACATTTTATATTCATATATTTTTATTCTTTATTCTTATCATTATGTTACATGTTTGCACCTTTACGCCGCAGCATATTCCTACTCAGTGAACACTGTTCACTAACAATGGCAATAAAACTGATTCTGATTTTATTCTGAAAACCCAAACAGGAAGCGGCAGCGGGATGTGGTGACCAGCTTCCGGTCGCTGTGAAGCCGGAAGTCCACGTCAGAGTCTCAGAACTCTCAGCTGAACAGGACCCGAACGGAACCGTTAGAACCGTTGGAACCCGAACTTTGTTTCAACACTGAAACAAAATGGCGGACGACACCACGCGCAAAGCCGTGTCGCAGATCCCGCTGCTGAAGACGCACGCGGGGCCGCGGGACCGCGCACTGTGGCCGCAGCGGCTGAAGGAGGAGTACCAGGCGCTGATCCGGCACGTGGAGCAGAACAAGGCGGCGGACAACGACTGGTTCCGCCTGGAGTCCAACGCGGACGGCACGCGCTGGACCGGCGCGTGCTGGTTCGTCCACGAGCTGCTGCGCTACGAATTCCGGATGGAGTTCGACATCCCGGTGACGTACCCGGAAACGGCGCCGGAGGTGGCGCTGCCGGAGCTGGACGGCAAGACCGCCAAGATGTACCGCGGCGGCAAGATCTGCCTCACCGAGCACTTCGCGCCGCTGTGGGCGCGCAACGCGCCGCGCTTCGGGCTCGCGCACCTCATGGCGCTCGGCCTCGCGCCCTGGCTCGCGGTGGAGGTCCCGGACCTGATCAGCAAGGGGCTCGTGGTCCACAAGGAGCGGCCGCGGGAGGCGGCGGAATGACGTCACTTACGTCATCGACCGTGGGATCACTCAAACTGCCACGACATGGCTGATAATAAACGTGATGATGTCATAACGTGATTGATTCGACTTTTATTGGATTCAGAGGTGCTGACTCAGCAGAACAATGGGACCCAGAGTGAGCTGGGGGGACTGGTTCTGAGCTGGGGGGGCTGGTTCTGAGCTGGGGGGGCTGGTTCTGAGCTGGGGGGACTGGTTCTGAGCTGGGGGGACTGGTTCTGAGCTGGGGGGACTGGTTCTGAGCTGGGGGGACTGGTTCTGAGCTGGGGGGGCTGGTTCTGTAACAGACTGAAACTGGATTCAGATTCATCACAGTCAGTGTTCAGTCTGTTCTGACTTCATTTTTAGGAGCTGAAATGTCAGATTTTATGAAGAAAAGTAAAATGTTGAGGCCAGATTTCAGGATGAAATAAAGAGAAAATGAGCTTCAGTTTGATTTCTTTCACAAACTCTCTCTGCATGTGATCACTGCAGATGTGTAACGTCTGAACCTCTGGAGTCTGGGGAAGGTTTGGAGTTCTGGTTCAACACGGCAGCTCAGCTCACAGCAACGCCTTCACTCATTCAGCTTAAGTATCAGTGAAATAACGACAGATAATTCCTTATTCAGAGGCTGTATTACCTCTGACTTTCACCAAACTTATCGGGGAGCAGATGAACGTATTTTATGCCAGAAATAATGTCCAGCTTTAAAAAACCGAACTTCTCCTTTCAGGCGAGACACTACAGGTGAACAGGGGAATATTTTAAAATAACAGATATCATCATGAAACTTCCTCAGTTTATTACTTATACAAGTATGAAAAAAAAATGTATTTTTTAGAAATTTGTATGTTTAATTATGCAAATTCAGCATTATCTCATTAAATATGCGCACATTTGCATATATTTCCAGAAGATAGATCTGAACATGTGATAAAGCCAGGTACAAAATGCTTTTCTTATTTTGTTTACACACTAAATTAAAAGAAAGTTACAGAGGGGTTTCAGGATATCTGCTTTCATTTCCTAGGAAATCAAAATATACTGCCCAGAGCCTAAAAAACATCAATTTTCGCCATATTTTTTTATTATAATGTCACATAAATCAGGCCAGGAATGATTTATCAACAAATCCTTCTGTAAATATCTTCAGAATACTGCTAAGTATATAACTGGAAAGTTTGGTGTTCGCAGGTGCTCCATAGGCTGAGATATTGATACTGGCAAAATACAAAAAATGATTTTAAGAAAACGGCATTTAGAGATTTAAATAGAATTCATTTTGGTAATTTTGGCCGAAACGTACTGCCGCGAGTAAACAAAATGTACATTTTAATTTATGTTTTGAAATAACACATATTGAAGGAGTAGACTGGCCCAAAATCTAAAAATCACTGTTTTTGTCTCGCTTTAAGAAAACAAACTCGTGGAAGTTAAATCGGTCGCGTTTCGTCCTTTTGGCTTCAGTTTGTGTGTTTCTTCAGAGGCTTCCGGCTGATTGGCTGAGCTGGTAGAAGACAGGTGACCCACACCTGCGGAGTCACAGTTCAGCTACAGAAATCATTCAGGGCCCAGATATGTATAAACTTTATTTAAACAGGTGAGTTACAGGTCAGTCTTTATGTTGCTCCTCCTCCTCTCAGTATACTTGAATAAGCTCCGCCCACTCATCCGGAGGCCACACCCCGTTTTCCTGTACGTTGCTTGGAGACGACTTCCAGTCCCAGGTCCTCACCGGGACGCTCCAGGCGGGGCCGTAGTTCGCCGTCACGTAGTCGAGCGTCTCACAGGGAACGCGGACCTTCAGCTCGAGAAGCTCCGCCCAGCAGAGCGAGAAGCGAGGGAAGACGTACCTGAAAGCAAAAAAACCTTCAGATTAACGGGTCGATCGGGCTGATGTGGGCAGTCTGTTTATCATTCTTCTTCTTTAACTGCACCTAATGAACCCAAACACAGCTTCAGGGGTCCGGCTGCCTCTTCATGCTGTAAAATGTTCTTTAAAGATCCACTTCCATCGTTATTTCATCTACAAACATACATATTACTGTGGTCACCACTATGATTGAATGCATTGTGCATCGTTTCTGTCAAAAATATCGTCCTTGTCTCCTTGTTTCAAGCTGTTTTGTGTGAGCTAGAATTGGCCTGTGTGGCAAACGACTGGCTTTACCGGTTTTCCTCATGAATATCCGTGACGTGACAATAAGGCAGCTCTGACTGGTTTCTAAAACTAAACGTCACGGGGCACACCCCCTGGACCCCGGCTGAGCTGTGCCACTGCCAGCCCGCAGCGCGCTGTGTTTGAACTGTGCTGCGCTGCAACGATTGGCAATCATTGCTGTGAATTTGTGAAAGTTGGCGGATAAAATCATGTCTTCGCACCGCCTTACTCGCGTGAGTAAAAAAACGAGCGAATAGCTGAAGGGGCTAACCATGGCTGATATAAGCTGATATAAGCACCATGGCTGATATAAGCACCATGGCTGATATAAGCACCATGGCTGATATAAGCACCATGGCTGATATAAGCACCATGGCTGTTATAAGCACCATGGCTGATATAAGCACCATGGCTGATATAAGCACCATGGCTGATATAAGCACCATGGCTGATATAAGCTGATATAAGCACCATGGCTGATAAAAGCTGATATAAGCACCATGGCTGATAAAAGCTGATATAAGCACCATGGCTGATATAAGCACCATGGCTGATATAAGCACCATGGCTGATATAAGCACCATGGCTGATATAAGCACCATGGCTGATATAAGCTGATATAAGCACCATCCGGTGGTGCATTCAGCTCGAATAATTTCACCGCCTTCTCCAGGAGTTGCGTCTGGATGGCGGCCGCCTCCAGCGGCACCCCAGGCCCACCAGGACCCGGTTTGGTGACCTGCTCGGGAGGATCGGTGCCGCGATCTCTCGGCAGGACACCAGGCCGTGATTTCAGGTTTATTTATTTATTTAATTTAGTCAGGGACCATGTGCAAAGAACATTAATTACAAAGTAAAGAGATGACCTGCACCAGATTGTAGCTTAGAAGCTAATTTCCACCTGCAGTCCCATCTGCACGTCACAGACACGACTCCATTTCAGCCGCGGAGCGCCTGTCCATCAGGTTAGCTGTGGCCATACAAGGCTATGGGCGGGGCTTACGACCGAGTGACGGGTCAAAGTTTCGCCTTCTCTCACAGTGACGGGTCAAAGTTTCGCCTTCTCTCTCAGTGACGGGTCAAAGTTTCGCCTTCTCTCTCAGTGACGGGTCAAAGTTTCGCCTTCTCTCACAGTGACGGGTCAAAGTTTCGCCTTCTCTCTCAGTGACGGGTCAAAGTTTCGCCTTCTCTCACAGTGACGGGTCAAAGTTTCGCCTTCTCTCACAGTGACGGGTCAAAGTTTCGCCTTCTCTCACAGTGACGGGTCAAAGTTTCGCCTTCTCTCACAGTGACGGGTCAAAGTTTCGCCTTCTCTCACAGTGACGGGTCAAAGTTTCGCCTTCTCTCAGTGACGGGTCAAAGTTTCGCCTTCTCTCACAGTGACGGGTCAAAGTTTCGCCTTCTCTCACAGCGACGGGTCAAAGTTTCGCCTTCTCTCAGTGACGGATCAAAGTTTCGCCTTCTCTCACAGTGACGGGTCAAAGTTTCGCCTTCTCTCACAGTGACGGGTCAAAGTTTCGCCTTCTCTCTCAGTGACGGGTCAAAGTTTCGCCTTCTCTCACAGTGACGGGTCAAAGTTTCGCCTTCTCTCACAGTGACGGGTCAAAGTTTCGCCTTCTCTCACAGTGACGGGTCAAAGTTTCGCCTTCTCTCACAGTGACGGGTCAAAGTTTCGCCTTCTCTCACAGTGACGGATCAAAGTTTCGCCTTCTCTCACAGTGACGGGTCAAAGTTTCGCCTTCTCTCACAGTGACGGGTCAAAGTTTCGCCTTCTCTCACAGTGACGGGTCAAAGTTTCGCCTTCTCTCACAGTGACGGGTCAAAGTTTCGCCTTCTCTCACAGTGACGGGTCAAAGTTTCGCCTTCTCTCACAGTGACGGGTCAAAGTTTCGCCTTCTCTCTCAGTGACGGGTCAAAGTTTCGCCTTCTCTCTCAGTGACGGGTCAAAGTTTCGCCTTCTCTCACAGCGACGGGTCAAAGTTTCGCCTTCTCTCACAGTGACGGGTCAAAGTTTCGCCTTCTCTCTCAGTGACGGGTCAAAGTTTCGCCTTCTCTCTCAGTGACGGGTCAAAGTTTCGCCTTCTCTCACAGCGACGGGTCAAAGTTTCGCCTTCTCTCAGTGACGGATCAAAGTTTCGCCTTCTCTCACAGTGACGGGTCAAAGTTTCGCCTTCTCTCACAGTGACGGGTCAAAGTTTCGCCTTCTCTCTCAGTGACGGGTCAAAGTTTCGCCTTCTCTCACAGTGACGGGTCAAAGTTTCGCCTTCTCTCACAGTGACGGGTCAAAGTTTCGCCTTCTCTCACAGCGACGGGTCAAAGTTTCGCCTTCTCTCACAGTGACGGGTCAAAGTTTCGCCTTCTCTCAGTGACGGGTCAAAGTTTCGCCTTCTCTCAGTGACGGGTCAAAGTTTCGCCTTCTCTCAGTGACGGGTCAAAGTTTCGCCTTCTCTCACAGTGACGGGTCAAAGTTTCGCCTTCTCTCACAGTGACGGGTCAAAGTTTCGCCTTCTCTCTCAGTGACGGGTCAAAGTTTCGCCTTCTCTCACGCGCTCATTTGTCTGTCTCTGAGTGCGGTGACCCTTCAGTGACCAGTGCAGCCCAAGTAGGTCGAATTACACTTTGGCGCGGCGCATACTCATATGACTTGTTGTGACCTACCACATTTTAAAATGAGTGACACAAAAGTGGTTTCCAGCGAAAGTTGGCCTTTAAAATATTTTTTAATTCTTCTTTTTCCTCAAAAGTCACTTTGGATAAAAGTGTCTGCGATAAGCATGAATGTAAACGATGGATATGAGCCCATATACAGCGGTTCTGATGGTTCTGATGGTTCTGACCAGCCTCTCTGAACCGGGAGGAACCGGACCCAACGGCAGGAGGTCAAACGCATCACAAAGGTCGGGGTGATGCCATCTCCATGGCAACAGATCTGCAGCCCAGTCCCCGTCACATAATGATGATGTCACAGGAAACTGAGCACACCTGGCAGAACCGCGGGTCAGAACCGCGGGTCAGAACCGCGGGTCAGAACCGCGGGTCAGAACCGCGGGTCAGAACCGCGGGTCAGAGCTTCTTACTTGAACTTCCTGCCGCTCCTCGCCTGCGTCCCTCCGTTCCACAGCACGTCTCCGTCCTCGTAGAAGAAGAAGACGTCCAGCTTCACGTCGCCGCTCAGAAACGACAGCTCCAGGCTGTCCGCCACCTGCTCGCCAAACACAGACGCCGTCAGAGAGAAGCGACCAGAACCGGGTCAGAGAATCCGAACCGGGTCAGAGAAACCGAACCGGGTCAGAGTCACCGAACCGAGTCAGAGAATCCGAACCGGGTCAGAGAATCCGAACCGGGTCAGAGAATCCGAACCGGGTCAGAGCCACCGAACCGGGTCAGATAAACCGAACCGGTCAGAGACACCGAACCGGGTCCAAAAGCAGAAAGGTTCCCACCTTTCCAAACTTGTGTTTGAGCGACAGGCCGGCGTCTGCGAACGCTGCGATGATGTCAGACCTGAAGTCTGCGATGAAGACTCCGATGTCCACGTCCCGACTGTACGAGATGACGCCGCACTGCCGGAACCATCCTGCAGGGGGCGACAGTTCACAGACGGGTCACGGGGAGGAGCACCGGGCTTCCTCTTCCTGTTTCAGCACCAACAGACAGGAAGTTAGCTGGAAACATTCGTTTGTTACCCAAACAGGTTCCGCTGCTGAGCCAGAACGGGACGTCCAGGCCGGCGAGGGTCCGAGCGGCTAAATGAAGCAGCGCCTTCACTTTTCTCCGGAACTCGACGGCGGCGGCGGACGAGTCATCAGGGTAGAGCTGCGTTCAGGGACACAGGAAACGGGAAACTCAGTTTTCTGCCTCCTCAGGTTCTGGGAACTTTGGTTCCTGAAGGCGGAAACAAACCTGCAGGAAGTTCCTGGCGCCGTGGTGATGACACTCCAGGAAGCGGGCGCCTCGCTGCTGACCCACGAAGCGGGAAATGTTGCGTGGGACTCGAACATCGAGGCCGTCCAGGACGGTGAGAACCAGCTCCGGCCTGCAGGGAGACACGTGGACAGGTGATGATGTCAATTCCTGTTTAAAAACATCTCACCGATCATTCAGCGCCCCCCGGTGGCTCCCACCTGTCATACGCTCCGGCGTGGCGTCCGTAGTCCAGCAGCCGGAAGGGGGCGAAGCCGCGGTCCATGGTGGCTCTGAGGCGCAGCGCTCCGTGCCAGAGATAGTTCCCGCTGCGCTCGTACAGGAACACCACCTGAGCAGAGGAGTCACTGTGAGACCAGAACCAGAACCAGAACCAGACCACCTGAGCAGAGGAGTCACTGTGAGACCAGAACCAGAACCAGACCACCTGAGCAGAGGAGTCACTGTGAGACCAGAACCAGAACCAGAACCAGACCACCTGAGCAGAGGAGTCACTGTGAGACCAGAACCAGAACCAGAACCAGACCACCTGAGCAGAGGAGTCACTGTGAGACCAGAACCAGAACCAGAACCAGACCAGCTGAGCAGAGGAGTCACTGTGAGACCAGAACCAGAACCAGAACCAGACCAGCTGAGCAGAGGAGTCACTGTGAGACCAGAACCAGAACCAGAACCAGACCACCTGAGCAGAGGAGTCACTGTGAGACCAGAACCAGAAACAGAACCAGACCACCTGAGCAGAGGAGTCACTGTGAGACCAGAACCAGAACCAGACCAGCTGAGCAGAGGAGTCACTGTGAGACCAGAACCAGAACCAGAACCAGAACCAGACCACCTGAGCAGAGGAGTCACTGTGAGACCAGAACCAGAACCAGAACCAGACCACCTGAGCAGAGGAGTCACTGTGAGACCAGAACCAGAACCAGAACCAGAACCAGAACCAGACCAGCTGAACAGAGGAGTCACTGTGAGACCAGAACCAGAACCAGAACCAGAGCACCTGAGTAGAGGAGTCACTGTGAGACCAGAACCAGAACCAGACCAGCTGAGCAGAGGAGTCACTGTGAGACCAGAACCAGAACCAGAACCAGAACCAGACCACCTGAGCAGAGGAGTCACTGTGAGACCAGAACCAGAACCAGACCAGCTGAGCAGAGGAGTCACTGTGAGACCAGAACCAGAACCAGAACCAGACCACCTGAGCAGAGCAGAAGAGTCACTGTGAGACCAGAACCAGAACCAGAACCAGACCACCTGAGCAGAGGAGTCACTGTGAGACCAGAACCAGAACCAGAACCAGACCACCTGAGCAGAGGAGTCACTGTGAGACCAGAACCAGAACCAGAACCAGACCAGCTGAGCAGAGGACTCACTGTGAGACCAGAACCAGAACCAGAACCAGAACCAGAACCAGACCACCTGAGCAGAGGAGTCACTGTGAGACCAGAACCAGAACCAGAACCAGACCACCTGAGCAGAGGACTCACTGTGAGACCAGAACCAGAACCAGAACCAGACCACCTGAGCAGAGGACTCACTGTGAGCCCAGAACCAGAACCAGACCAGCTGAGCAGAGGACTCACTGTGAGACCAGAACCAGAATCAGACCACCTGAGCAGAGGAGTCACTGTGAGACCAGAACCAGAACCAGAACCAGACCAGCTGAGCAGAGGACTCACTGTGAGACCAGAACCAGAACCAGACCAGCTGAGCAGAGGAGTCACTGTGAGACCAGAACCAGAACCAGAACCAGACCAGCTGAGCAGAGGAGTCACTGTGAGACCAGAACCAGAACCAGACCAGCTGAGCAGAGGAGTCACTGTGAGACCAGAACCAGAACCAGAACCAGAACCAGACCACCTGAGCAGAGGAGTCACTGTGAGACCAGAACCAGAACCAGAACCAGACCACCTGAGCAGAGGACTCACTGTGAGACCAGAACCAGAACCAGAACCAGACCAGCTGAGCAGAGGAGTCACTGTGAGACCAGAACCAGAACCAGAACCAGAACCAGAACCAGACCAGCTGAACAGAGGAGTCACTGTGAGACCAGAACCAGAACCAGAACCAGAGCACCTGAGTAGAGGAGTCACTGTGAGACCAGAACCAGAACCAGACCAGCTGAGCAGAGGAGTCACTGTGAGACCAGAACCAGAACCAGAACCAGAACCAGACCACCTGAGCAGAGGAGTCACTGTGAGACCAGAACCAGAACCAGACCAGCTGAGCAGAGGAGTCACTGTGAGACCAGAACCAGAACCAGAACCAGACCACCTGAGCAGAGCAGAGGAGTCACTGTGAGACCAGAACCAGAACCAGAACCAGACCACCTGAGCAGAGGAGTCACTGTGAGACCAGAACCAGAACCAGAACCAGACCACCTGAGCAGAGGAGTCACTGTGAGACCAGAACCAGAACCAGAACCAGACCAGCTGAGCAGAGGACTCACTGTGAGACCAGAACCAGAACCAGAACCAGAACCAGAACCAGACCACCTGAGCAGAGGAGTCACTGTGAGACCAGAACCAGAACCAGAACCAGACCACCTGAGCAGAGGACTCACTGTGAGACCAGAACCAGAACCAGAACCAGACCACCTGAGCAGAGGACTCACTGTGAGCCCAGAACCAGAACCAGACCAGCTGAGCAGAGGACTCACTGTGAGACCAGAACCAGAATCAGACCACCTGAGCAGAGGAGTCACTGTGAGACCAGAACCAGAACCAGAACCAGACCACCTGAGCAGAGGAGTCACTGTGAGACCAGAACCAGAACCAGACCAGCTGAGCAGAGGAGTCACTGTGAGACCAGAACCAGAACCAGAACCAGACCAGCTGAGCAGAGGAGTCACTGTGAGACCAGAACCAGAACCAGAACCAGACCAGCTGAGTAGAGGAGTCACTGTGAGACCAGAACCAGAACCAGACCACCTGAGCAGAGGAGTCACTGTGAGACCAGAACCAGAACCAGAACCAGAACCAGACCACCTGAGCAGAGGAGTCACTGTGAGACCAGAACCAGAAACAGACCACCTGAGCAGAGGACTCACTGTGAGCCCAGAACCAGAACCAGACCAGCTGAACAGAGGAGTCACTGTGAGACCAGAACCAG
This sequence comes from Odontesthes bonariensis, assembly GCF_027942865.1. Taxonomy (NCBI): domain Eukaryota; kingdom Metazoa; phylum Chordata; class Actinopteri; order Atheriniformes; family Atherinopsidae; genus Odontesthes; species Odontesthes bonariensis. The sequence goes on from NC_134527.1 coordinate 58,822, forward strand.
AACCAGACCACCTGAGCAGAGGAGTCACTGTGAGACCAGAACCAGAACCAGAACCAGACCACCTGAGCAGAGGAGTCACTGTGAGACCAGAACCAGAACCAGACCAGCTGAGCAGAGGAGTCACTGTGAGACCAGAACCAGAACCAGAACCAGACCAGCTGAGCAGAGGAGTCACTGTGAGACCAGAACCAGAACCAGAACCAGACCAGCTGAGTAGAGGAGTCACTGTGAGACCAGAACCAGAACCAGACCACCTGAGCAGAGGAGTCACTGTGAGACCAGAACCAGAACCAGACCACCTGAGCAGAGGAGTCACTGTGAGACCAGAACCAGAACCAGAACCAGAACCAGACCACCTGAGCAGAGGAGTCACTGTGAGACCAGAACCAGAACCAGAACCAGACCACCTGAGCAGAGGAGTCACTGTGAGACCAGAACCAGAACCAGAACCAGACCACCTGAGCAGAGGAGTCACTGTGAGACCAGAACCAGAACCAGAACCAGACCAGCTGAGCAGAGGACTCACTGTGAGACCAGAACCAGAATCAGACCAGCTGAGCAGAGGAGTCACTGTGAGACCAGAACCAGAACCAGAACCAGAACCAGACCACCTGAGCAGAGGAGTCACTGTGAGACCAGAACCAGAACCAGAACCAGACCACCTGAGCAGAGGACTCACTGTGAGACCAGAACCAGAACCAGAACCAGACCACCTGAGCAGAGGACTCACTGTGAGCCCAGAACCAGAACCAGACCAGCTGAGCAGAGGACTCACTGTGAGACCAGAACCAGAACCAGACCAGCTGAGCAGAGGAGTCACTGTGAGACCAGAACCAGAACCAGAACCAGACCAGCTGAGCAGAGGAGTCACTGTGAGACCAGAACCAGAACCAGACCAGCTGAGTAGAGGAGTCACTGTGAGACCAGAACCAGAACCAGAACCAGACCACCTGAGCAGAGGAGTCACTGTGAGACCAGAACCAGAACCAGACCAGCTGAGCAGAGGAGTCACTGTGAGACCAGAACCAGAACCAGAACCAGACCAGCTGAGCAGAGGAGTCACTGTGAGACCAGAACCAGAACCAGAACCAGACCAGCTGAGTAGAGGAGTCACTGTGAGACCAGAACCAGAACCAGACCACCTGAGCAGAGGAGTCACTGTGAGACCAGAACCAGAACCAGAACCAGAACCAGACCACCTGAGCAGAGGAGTCACTGTGAGACCAGAACCAGAAACAGACCACCTGAGCAGAGGACTCACTGTGAGACCAGAACCAGAACCAGAACCAGACCACCTGAGCAGAGGAGTCACTGTGAGACCAGAACCAGAACCAGAACCAGACCACCTGAGCAGAGGAGTCACTGTGAGACCAGAACCAGAACCAGACCAGCTGAGCAGAGGAGTCACTGTGAGACCAGAACCAGAACCAGAACCAGACCAGCTGAGCAGAGGAGTCACTGTGAGACCAGAACCAGAACCAGACCAGCTGAGTAGAGGAGTCACTGTGAGACCAGAACCAGAACCAGACCACCTGAGCAGAGGAGTCACTGTGAGACCAGAACCAGAACCAGAACCAGAACCAGACCACCTGAGCAGAGGAGTCACTGTGAGACCAGAACCAGAAACAGACCACCTGAGCAGAGGACTCACTGTGAGCCCAGAACCAGAACCAGACCACCTGAGCAGAGGAGTCACTGTGAGACCAGAACCAGAACCAGACCAGCTGAGCAGAGGAATCACTGTGAGTCCAGAACCAGAACCAGACCAGCTGAGCAGAGGACTCACTGTGAGACCAGAACCAGAACCAGAACCAGACCACCTGAGCAGAGGACTCACTGTGAGCCCAGAACCAGAACCAGACCAGCTGAGCAGAGGAGTCACTGTGAGACCAGAACCAGAACTAGAACCAGAACCAGACCACCTGAGCAGAGGAGTCACTGTGAGACCAGAACCAGAACCAGACCAGCTGAGCAGAGGAGTCACTGTGAGACCAGAACCAGAACCAGAACCAGACCAGCTGAGCAGAGGACTCACTGTGAGACCAGAACCAGAACCAGACCAGCTGAGCAGAGGAGTCACTGTGAGACCAGAACCAGAACCAGAACCAGACCAGCTGAGCAGAGGAGTCACTGTGAGACCAGAACCAGAACCAGACCAGCTGAGCAGAGGAGTCACTGTGAGACCAGAACCAGAACCAGAACCAGACCAGCTGAGCAGAGGACTCACTGTGAGACCAGAACCAGAACCAGACCAGCTGAGCAGAGGACTCACTGTGAGCCCAGAACCAGACCAGCTGAGCAGAGGACTCACTGTGAGCCCAGAACGAGAAACAGAACCAGAACCAGACCACCTGAGCAGAGGAGTCACTGTGAGACCAGAACCAGAACCAGACCACCTGAGCAGAGGACTCACTGTGAGCCCAGAACCAGAACCAGACCAGCTGAGCAGAGGACTCACTGTGAGACCAGAACCAGAACCAGACCAGCTGAGCAGAGGACTCACTGTGAGACCAGAACCAGAACCAGAACCAGACCAGCTGAGCAGAGGAGTCACTGTGAGACCAGAACCAGAACACCAGGAACCAGACCACCATGAACCATCAGGAACCGGCCCACAGAAACCAAACCACCAGGAACCAGACCACTATGAACCATCAGGAACCGGTCCACAGAAACCAAACCATCAGGAACCAGACCACCAGGAACCAGACCACCAGGAACCAGACCACCAGGAACCAAACCACCAGGAACCATTAGGAACCATCAGGGGGACAGGAACCGGCCCACAAAAACCAGACCATCAGGAACCAGACCACCAGGAACCAAACAACCAGGAACCAAACCACCAGGAACCAGACCACCAGGAACCGGCCCACAGAAACCAAACCATCAGGAACCAGACCACCAGGAACCAAACCACTAAGAACCAAACCACCAGGAACCAGACCACCAGGAACCAAACCACAAGGAACGAGACCACCAGGAACGAGACCACCAGGAACGAGACCACCAGGAACGAGACCACCAGGAACCACCAGGAACCAGACCATCAGGAACCAGATCACCTCAGGGGGACAGGAACCGGCCCACAGGAACCAAACCATGGATGACCCCGCCCAGTGAACTGTGGCTCCACCCACACATCTAACCCCGCCCAGTGAACTGTGGCCCCACCCACACTTCTAACTCCGCCCAGTGAACTGAGGCTCTACCCACACATCTAACCCCGCCCAGTGAACTGAGGCTCCACCCACACATCTAACCCCGCCCAGTGAACTGAGGCTCCACCCACACATATAACCCCGCCCAGTGAACTGTGGCTCCACCCACACGTCTAACCCCGCCCAGTGAACTGAGGCTCCACCCACACATCAAACCCCGCCCAGTGAACTGAGGCTCTACCCACACATCTAACCCCGCCCAGTGAACTGAGGCTCTACCCACACATCTAACCCCATCCAGTGAACTGTGGCCACCAGAACCAGAACCAGAACCAGACCAGCTGAGCAGAGGACTCACTGTGAGACCAGAACCAGAACCAGACCAGCTGAGCAGAGGAATCACTGTGAGTCCAGAACCAGAACCAGACCAAATGAGCAGAGGACTCACTGTGAGACCAGAACCAGAACCAGAACCAGACCACCTGAGCAGAGGACTCACTGTGAGCCCAGAACCAGAACCAGACCAGCTGAGCAGAGGAGTCACTGTGAGACCAGAACCAGAACTAGAACCAGAACCAGACCACCTGAGCAGAGGAGTCACTGTGAGACCAGAACCAGAACCAGACCAGCTGAGCAGAGGAGTCACTGTGAGACCAGAACCAGAACCAGAACCAGACCAGCTGAGCAGAGGACTCACTGTGAGACCAGAACCAGAACCAGACCAGCTGAGCAGAGGAGTCACTGTGAGACCAGAACCAGAACCAGAACCAGACCAGCTGAGCAGAGGAGTCACTGTGAGACCAGAACCAGAACCAGACCAGCTGAGCAGAGGAGTCACTGTGAGACCAGAACCAGAACCAGAACCAGACCAGCTGAGCAGAGGACTCACTGTGAGACCAGAACCAGAACCAGACCAGCTGAGCAGAGGACTCACTGTGAGCCCAGAACCAGAACCAGACCAGCTGAGCAGAGGACTCACTGTGAGCCCAGAACGAGAAACAGAACCAGAACCAGACCACCTGAGCAGAGGAGTCACTGTGAGACCAGAACCAGAACCAGACCACCTGAGCAGAGGACTCACTGTGAGCCCAGAACCAGAACCAGACCAGCTGAGCAGAGGACTCACTGTGAGACCAGAACCAGAACCAGACCAGCTGAGCAGAGGACTCACTGTGAGACCAGAACCAGAACCAGAACCAGAACACCAGGAACCAGACCACCATGAACCATCAGGAACCGGCCCACAGAAACCAAACCACCAGGAACCAGACCACTATGAACCATCAGGAACCGGTCCACAGAAACCAAACCATCAGGAACCAGACCACCAGGAACCAGACCACCAGGAACCAGACCACCAGGAACCAAACCACCAGGAACCATTAGGAACCATCAGGGGGACAGGAACCGGCCCACAAAAACCAGACCATCAGGAACCAGACCACCAGGAACCAAACAACCAGGAACCAAACCACCAGGAACCAGACCACCAGGAACCGGCCCACAGAAACCAAACCATCAGGAACCAGACCACCAGGAACCAAACCACTAAGAACCAAACCACCAGGAACCAGACCACCAGGAACCAAACCACAAGGAACGAGACCACCAGGAACGAGACCACCAGGAACGAGACCACCAGGAACCACCAGGAACCAGACCATCAGGAACCAGATCACCTCAGGGGGACAGGAACCGGCCCACAGGAACCAAACCATGGATGACCCCGCCCAGTGAACTGTGGCTCCACCCACACATCTAACCCCGCCCAGTGAACTGTGGCCCCACCCACACTTCTAACTCCGCCCAGTGAACTGAGGCTCTACCCACACATCTAACCCCGCCCAGTGAACTGAGGCTCCACCCACACATCTAACCCCGCCCAGTGAACTGAGGCTCCACCCACACATATAACCCCGCCCAGTGAACTGTGGCTCCACCCACACATCTAACCCCGCCCAGTGAACTGAGGCTCCACCCACACATCTAACCCCGCCCAGTGAACTGTGGCTCCACCCACACGTCTAACCCCGCCCAGTGAACTGAGGCTCCACCCACACATCTAACCCCGCCCACTGAACTGTGGCTCCACCCACACATCTAACCCCGCCCAGTGAACTGAGGCTCTACCCACACATCTAACCCCATCCAGTGAACTGTGGCCACCAGAACCAGAACCAGAACCAGACCAGCTGAGCAGAGGACTCACTGTGAGACCAGAACCAGAACCAGACCAGCTGAGCAGAGGACTCACTGTGAGCCCAGAACCAGAACCAGACCAGCTGAGCAGAGGACTCACTGTGAGACCAGAACCAGAATCAGACCAGCTGAGCAGAGGAGTCACTGTGAGACCAGAACCAGAACCAGACCACCTGAGCAGAGGACTCACTGTGAGCCCAGAACCAGAACCAGACCAGCTGAGCAGAGGACTCACTGTGAGACCAGAACCAGAACCAGACCAGCTGAGCAGAGGACTCCAGATCACCAGGAACCAAAACCAGACCACCAGGAACCAAACCACCAGGATCCAGACCACCAAGAAACAGACCACCTGAGCAGAGGACTCACTGTGAGACCAGAACCAGAACCAGACCAGCTGAGCAGAGGACTCACTGTGAGCCCAGAACCAGAACCAGACCAGCTGAGCAGAGGACTCACTGTGAGACCAGAACCAGAACCAGACCAGCTGAGCAGAGGACTCACTGTGAGACCAGAACCAGAACACCAGGAACCAGACCACCATGAACCATCAGGAACCGGCCCACAGAAACCAAACCACCAGGAACCAGACCACTATGAACCATCAGGAACCGGTCCACAGAAACCAAACCATCAGGAACCAGACCACCAGGAACCAGACCACCAGGAACCAAACCACCAGGAACCATTAGGAACCATCAGGGGGACAGGAATCGGCCCACAAAAACCAGACCATCAGGAACCAGACCACCAGGAACCAAACAACCAGGAACCAAACCACCAGGAACCAGACCACCAGGAACCGGCCCACAGAAACCAAACCATCAGGAACCAGACCACCAGGAACCAAACCACTAAGAACCAAACCACCAGGAACCAGACCACCAGGAACCAAACCACAAGGGACGAGACCACCAGGAACGAGACCACCAGGAACGAGACCACCAGGAACCAGACCATCAGGAACCAAACCACAAGGAACGAGACCACCAGGAACGGGACCACCAGGAACCAGACCATCACGAACCAGACCACCAGGAACCAGACCACCAGGAACCGGCCCACCAGGAAACAGACCATCAGGAACCAGACGATCAGGAACCAAACCACTAGGAACCAGACCATCAGGAACCGGCCCACCAGGAAACAGACCACCAGGAACCATCAGGAACCGGCCCACAGAAACCAGACCATCAGGAACCAGACCATCAGGAACCGGCCCACCAGGAAACAGACCACCAGGAACCATCAGGAACCGGCCCACAGAAACCAGACCATCAGGAACCAGACCATCAGGAACCAATCCACCAGGAACCGGCCCACAGAAACCAGACCACCAGGAACCAGACCACCAGGAACCGTCAGGGGGATAGGAACCAGACCACCAGGAACCAGACCACCAGGAACCACCAGGAACCAGACCATCAGGAACCAGATCACCTCAGGGGGACAGGAACCGGCCCACAGGAACCAAACCATGGATGACCCCGCCCAGTGAACTGTGGCTCCACCCACAAATATATCCCCGCCCAGTGAACTGTGGCTCCACCCACACATATAACCCCGCCCAGTGAACTGTGGCTCCACCCACACGTCTAACCCCGCCCAGTGAACTGAGGCTCCACCCACACATCTAACTCCGCCCAGTGAACTGAGGCTCCACCCACACATCAAACCCCGCCCAGTGAACTGAGGCTCCACCCACACATCTAACCCCGCCCAGTGAACTGAGGCTCCACCCACACATCTAACTCCGCCCAGTGAACTGAGGCTCCACCCACACATCTAACCCCGTCCAGTGAACTGAGGCTCCACCCACACATCTAACCCCGCCCACTGAACTGTGGCCCCAACCACACATCAAACCCCGCCCAGTGAACTGAGGCTCCACCCACACATCAAACCCCGCCCAGTGAACTGAGGCTCCACCCACACATCTAACCCCGCCCAGTGAACTGAGGCTCCACCCACACATCTAACTCCGCCCAGTGAACTGAGGCTCCACCCACACATCTAACCCCGCCCAGTGAACTGTGGCCCCACCCACACATCTAACCCCGCCCAGTGAACTGAGGCTCCACCCACACATCAAACCCCGCCCAGTGAACTGAGGCTCCACCCACACATCTAACCCCGCCCAGTGAACTGTGGCCCCACCCACACTTCTAACCCCGCCCAGTGAACTGAGGCTCCACCCACACATCTAACCCCGTCCAGTGAACTGAGGCTCCACCCACACATCTAACCCCGCCCAGTGAACTGTGGCCCCACCCACACATCAAACCCCGCCCAGTGAACTGAGGCTCCACCCACACATAACCCCGCCCAGTGAACTGAGGCTCCACCCACACATCTAACCCCGCCCAGTGAACTGAGGCTCCACCCACACATCTAACCCCGCCCACTGAACTGTGGCTCCACCCACACATCTAACCCCGCCCAGTGAACTGAGGCTCTACCCACACATCTAACCCCGCCCAGTGAACTGAGGCTCCACCCACACATCTAACCCCGCCCACTGAACTGTGGCTCCACCCACACATCTAACCCCGCCCAGTGAACTGAGGCTCTACCCACACATCTAACCCCGCCCAGTGAACCGAGGCTCCACCCACACATCAAACCCCGCCCAGTGAACTGAGGCTCCACCCACACATCTAACCCCGCCCAGTGAACTGAGGCTCCACCCACACATCTAACCCCGCCCAGTGAACTGTGGCCCCACCCACACATCAAACCCCGCCCAGTGAACTGAGGCTCCACCCACACATCTAACCCCGCCCAGTGAACTGAGGCTCCACCCACACATCTAACCCCGCCCAGTGAACTGTGGCCCCACCCACACATCAAACCCCGCCCAGTGAACTGAGGCTCCACCCACACATCTAACCCCGCCCAGTGAACTGAGGCTCCACCCACACATCTAACCCCGTCCAGTGAACTGTGGCTCCACCCACACATCTAACCCCGCCCAGTGAACTGAGGCTCCACCCACACATAACCCCGCCCAGTGAACTGTGGCCCCACCCACACATCAAACCCCACCCAGTGAACTGAGGCTCTACCCACACATCTAACCCCGCCCAGTGAACTGAGGCTCCACCCACACATCTAACCCCGCCCAGTGAACTGAGGCTCCACCCACACATCTAACCCCGCCCACTGAACTGTGGCTCCACCCACACATCTAACCCCGCCCAGTGAACCGAGGCTCCACCCACACATCTAACCCCGCCCAGTGAACTGAGGCTCCAACCACACATCTAACCCCGCCCAGTGAACTGTGGCTCCACCCACACATCTAACCCCGCCCAGTGAA